>NW_017100138.1:431455-433584 GCF_001263275.1 Habropoda laboriosa | reverse complement strand
GAGAAAACATGTATAACCATCCATTGAAACTATAAGCGTCCCTCGCTAAATGATCGCATAAATAATGTATCGCCTTATGACCTGTATAGCCTGACTAAGAATTTGGAAATTATGAACTCTTTTATTACAAACATGATAATTTCCTACCTGTATCCTGCAAAATAATAATTTGATAATTCATCATATTAGGTCATCTTGAAAGTTCCTGCAGTCTCAAGCTGCTCATTTTGAAAGAACATAACTCCACTGAAGTTGAACAGCTTTATTTGAAGTAATTAGCATAATGCTCGATAATTCCGCGTACATAAAAATTTGAATCTCTAGTCTACACCCGAAAAAAATCGTACCGTAGATTGGTGGTATGTTTCGGAATTAATTTGCTATAGTGTCTTAAAATCGGGTACCACTATCACTGCAAAGTCGTACAGTAACGAATTGGAGGTTGTCCACCAAAAGTTGAAGGTACAGCAACCAGCCTGGATCAACAGAAAAGGCTCCATCCTTTTGTATGACAACGTTAGACCGCGTAGCAAGTACAACTGTGCCAAAATTGCATCAATTGGGTATTGAAATTTTACCTCATCTCTCATATTCCTCTGATTTATCTCCAACCGATTTTCACTTGATAATTTCCTTACACAGAAACGATTTAGGGAACAAGAGGATACTGAAAACGCCTTTCAACAGTTTCTTTCTCTTAAAAATTCGAATATTTACATACGTGGAATTAACCCCTTCACTTATGATTTCTTTTACCGACTGTGCATCTAAGCGTTAGTTATTTATTGTTTCAATATTGCGTCTGGTAAGAAAAGCTAATATATTAGCGATTAATCACTTTTGATAATCTTCAGTCTTATAAATTAAAACGAACGTTAGAGTTGAAATTAACTTTTGTTAGTAACATAACTGTTTTTGTCGCGTCTTGATCAAAATCTGTGCCACGCGTCTGACTCGTTATTATAAGGGGTTGATACCGTTGGGCACTATGGAAATTGTTTTCAGTAGAAGTTATGTTTCCTTTTGAAAATGAACGTGGGCATTTGCAACGATGACCCTAATAGTAAGATGCATCATTCTATTAAGTGATATTCTTTGACAATGTTACAGGTGGTATATTCTTCGCGAACAAAATGCGAGAACAGGGGTACATCACGATGTTAGATCCTCTTCAAGATGCGTTTGGCGAACGCATGGGAGGTCTTTTGTTTCTTCCTGCCCTCTGCGGCGAGGTCTTCTGGGCAGCAGGTATTCTGGCTGCTTTGGGCGCAACGCTGGCGGTTATCATTGACATGGACCAGGGTTTATCAGTCATTTTGAGTGCCTGTATTGCAGTTTTCTACACACTCTTCGGAGGTCTTTACTCTGTTGCTTACACCGATGTTATTCAACTGTTTTGCATTTTCATAGGGCTGGTAAGTTGGAACTAAACACACTCTTATACCGTAGAATACACATATAGTTTTCTATTTTTACTTTATGTTATGACTAATAACGGTGAAACGAAAATATTTCTTAACATAATTGATGTACGCATAATGAAAAGGAAGTTGGTTCGTGGCTAATGTACAAGAATTTATTGCACAGAGTCTTATTATAAGAAACGAATTTTTATTACTGGCTCTTGTAATGTCATTGACATTTATTACTATTTTTATTTTTATAGCTGTTCTGGTAATATTCCAAAGCTTTGTTTTCTCTAACTTAATTTCGATTGCTTTCGTTTTATTTCTTTGCAATTCAATTTATTCTAACTGTAACGTAATTTTTAATACGAAAATAATAATTAGATAACATATTTAGCATTATTTATTTGTTCCAATTTAAATTTCTCATAATCTCTCTTGTTTAATTATCAGGTATTCGTTCTATACATTAAACTACGCAGTTTCTGGGTTCAGTATCACTTTTATTTATAATTTAATATTTTCATTAATTTTCCGTAGTAACACTTGTTTCATAGAAACTCTTGAAGGGATCCTTTATGTAGAAACGAAGCATGAAGGTTGTCATTAACAGTTGCCTGTAACATTTTACGATAAAAATAACTGAATTACGAAATCATTTAACTGAAAAAGTAATAACAAAATTTTTATTTTCCAAATGTATTTCTTCTATATTTTTTTAAA
>NW_017100138.1:427116-431261 GCF_001263275.1 Habropoda laboriosa | reverse complement strand
CCAAATGTTTTTTTTCTATATTTCTTTGCCGAAACAGATTTTAAATTACTACTATCTGAAGCCCTTGCCTTAAACTAACATGTAAGATCGATGATACAGATTTTAGTCCAGCTGTGAGAAAGTTACATTAGTAACGAAGATTAATTTTAATTTATAAGTCTGAGAATTAACAAATGTAAATAATACGTTATACGTTAAATTTTCTTACTGGATACAGTATTTTCAAACAGTTTCAAATAGCCAGTAAAATAATCATAAGCTAAGAGGTTAAAACATTACATGATTAGATATAGATTAAGAATACAGTTTGCATTTGCGTTATATTGCGTTGCTTGATTATCTAAATCTTGTGGCACAACTGGCTTTCTAGATCGATATGAGAGTTCAAGTATTTATATTGCCAAATTTATCCAACATTACGTAGATAGTGACCTACTTCTTCGTTCAACAACATTATCAGTCTCTTAATCGTTTTGAATTTTATCAGATTAAGACACTTACAAGCATTTGTTTTTTCATCCTTTATACATCGTTGCTTATTCCTTTTTTCCCTTTAAACAACGGTTCGAGCAACGTTAATTAAATTTCTTTACATATGATTACAATTTTATTGAATATACAGGGTGTTCGTGTTGTTACTAGCCAGCAAATGCCGAGAATTAAAAATTTCGGCGTTAAATATAATTCCTACAACTAAATGTGTCCAACGAAATCTTACCCTTTTTTGATCCCGAATAAAACGGTGTGCTTTTTTTTTTCAATAGCTCATACGGTTCCCGAGTTACGGCTAAATGGAACGAATAGACACGTATAACGCGGCGCTTGGGGTTAGTAGTTCTTCGCGATTTTCACGTAAACCACTGGGCCGATTCTAGTTTTCTCTACGGTGTTCAATTCTGCTATGCATTCTGTACGTCGGCGTCGAATTTTCGGACTACGATGGTGGGGTTAATTACAAATAATTAAATATTTCGACGTTAAAAATTATTCCTACAACTAAATGTATCCAACGAAATATTACCATTTTTTGATCTTAAACACAACGGTATGATTGGTTTTTCAATAGCTCATACGGTTCCCGAGTTACGGGTAAAAGACGCGAATAGTACAGTAAAAACGAAAGAGGAAAATGTTTTATGGTGTTTTGTAACCAGCGCAATAGCACATGTGAACTTCGTATATTTGCAATGTTTTTCGAAAAACGAAGCTGTCGTTTAATTTTTTTTTTAATTTTTAAATTTTAATTATTTCACTTTTTCTATGTAATTAAATGCAATGTCATATATAAATTTTTTTAACGCAAGTTCAACTGTGTGTGACACAATGTCTTATACAAAATCATACAAGGTCATTTTGATTATACTCGTAGTAAATACGTGTCATATTTACTTTCCTTTCTGTCATACAGTCGAGCATCACGATAAAATATTATTGAACACTAAGATTTAACCCATTGCGGTCCAAATAGTCCAGTTAGTTCGCACTCATTCAGTCACTGTCGGCCAGTTTCCCTTTGTTTCAATATTTCAGCGTAATATTAGCTATAAAATATTAAGTTTCAGTGTAATATTAATGCATAAAAAAATGGTTTATTATCATTTATAATTTATCATTATATGATATCTGAAGGGAAAAATTCTTATGTCGAGACTTACTCGACATAGGACCGCAAGGGGTTAAAATTGAATTCTTTATTCATTATTTTAAAATACGAAATTGTAACAAGGCATACGTTAGTTATTGTTTCGTCTGAGGATACTGAAACTACGCATTCAGGATAACGTATAACGTTTGTACTACTGCAAACGTAAGTAAATATTCTGATAGCCAGTAACAACACTATACCAGTCACACTGAACGCGTTATGTAGTCTTATCAATAAGGCATACATATGTACTTGTATATACAGCATTACGAAATGTTCTAACTGTTTCTCTTGTCGTAGACTTGCTAGTTTTTATTTAATAAGCCGTTTTATTTTTGCACTCTTACAATTTTTGGATTCGACGTGAACTGGGTTTCGTTCCGCACTCGTTTACAGTAACTTTATTAGTGGTACACAAATTGATACTTATAATAGAATTTAGAAGCAATAGTCTAGCGTGGTTGCATTTTGTGGATAGACTGTTTTCTACTCCCTTTTTGGAGCACTATTTGTACGTAGGTTTTTGGGAGTTCTGGGTGGGAGAACTAGGAATGTACCTGTTGGGGAAACTCAGGCGTTTGTAAGGACAATGGGCAGGAAATGTTAGGATCGAGGGATCGATGGAAATGAACAAATAATGTAGGGATAACGAGAGGGTTTGCAGGTGACATAATCAAGGGTCTATTTTTGGTGGAAAAATGGCACGAGATGAGGATCCTTTGGTGATAGTCGAGGAATTCGGTGAGAAAAAGGGAAACGCACTGATGTTTATCACGAAGGATGCGTCGGAACGAGGACCAGGGTGCCTGACCGCTAGGAGAGAAAGGAAGCAGGGCTCGACACTCTCATTCCTCACTTTGCATAACTTCGAACGTCATTGTGTCACACTGATTGAATTTGGTCGTTTTCATATCACATATGAAAATATATCGCATTTCATACATAAAGATTGAAGGCCACCTTTGTTTTCCGAAATCTATTGCAAACTATTATGTTAGTTATAAAACACCGTAAAACCTTTTCCCTCTTTTTGTACGGCTGTACAAACTTCGTTCAGTAGTTACACATTATCCGTAATTAATCACGATAAAGTCAGAACTTCTAAAGATACGTAACTATTTCATCTCACTGTATCTACAACTGAACGAACAACAAAAGCGGCTACAGGACTACGATATCAACTGTATTCATCTTTTTTGGAATTATTTTAACTGAAAAGGACCTTCTTAGTCTTTCATCTCATTGCGACTCGATTTCCGTTTAATTAATTTTCATGAAAAAATGATTTTATTTCATTATTTTACTTCTAAATTAAGCATTTCATATGAATATAAGAAATAGCTCGTGTCAGTACTGAGCTTCAGAAAATCAATTTTCCAGAAGACGTTCTAAAAATTCCTGAATCACTTATCTACCGTGATAACACGTAATATGTACGTACAACATTTTCATATTCACTGGCAAAGTCGTTTCCTATGTGAACAAGAAGAACATATTGCTAAGCAATATAAGTAACCTGACAGAAGTGGTAATACTAAGATCGAACGAAGATCATGAAAATAACAGTAATTACGTACAAAATGATACTGAAGATGACTTAAACGATACATGCAACGAAAAAATGACGAGAACGACAACGACAATATATTTATTAGGTTCTTGTATATGAGATAATTGCTAATTTGCTATTGACAGATCGATGTTAAAATACTACTTAAAGTTAAAACTTTCAAGTGTGTGTGAGAATCAGAGTGTCCACGGGTACGCGTAGTTCTTAGCTTGGTATCCTTTTGCAAAAGTGAGAATTTTCTTTGGAAAAGGATACCAATTACCAGGTCCCACCACGAGGAGGTGACTACGCAAGGGACCCGACAAAAACACATGCCCTACTGGCAGCTCTCTATCTTCAGAGATACGCGATTCTCATTCGTAGCAAAGGAAATAGATACTTTTATCAAAAAGAGTGTCTTGTATTTCACTTTAAATCGCAACTCTAATCATTTTCTCATTCCTAATGCAATATTTAAACTCTAAAAATTTCGTACTCTTCCTTAATAAGATGTTGAAAATGTAGATGGTATTTTATTAATTATGCTACGAATGAGTCGCGTATCTCTGTAAGAGAGCGCGCACATGGTATTCAATACAATTTTTCTATCTTAGAATTAGTTGCTTTATTTGATAAATTATTTAAAGTTAAAACGCACGCGTCCCACGACGTCCATCGGCGGATGAATAGAATATTTTCTATTGTCTTATGCTAACTTATTTTATCTTACGAACTACTTAAAGTTAAGACACTCGTTCACGCTCACTTCATACTCGGTACAGTTTTCGATCTTAGAATTAATTAAAGCTAACATGCGATAAAAAGGTACATTTTTCAAACATACAATGAACTTCTGTAAGAAAAGTATATTATTAAATTGCAATAGGAGGATAAATTGTTAGGATATCTTTATTATATATAATCGTAGCAATGGAATACCTAATTAAACCT
>NW_017100138.1:414668-420857 GCF_001263275.1 Habropoda laboriosa | reverse complement strand
ATCGACCCTACATTTTTTTTTTTACGTGGATGTAAGCCGACTCTA
The DNA here is from genome assembly GCF_001263275.1 of Habropoda laboriosa. Lineage (NCBI taxonomy): Eukaryota > Metazoa > Arthropoda > Insecta > Hymenoptera > Apidae > Habropoda > Habropoda laboriosa. The sequence continues at coordinate 420,812 of NW_017100138.1, read as the reverse complement.
TGTGATAAACAATTGGCAACCAAGCGGTGGCTCGCTAAAGCGATATATTATGAAATTAAATTAATCACTCAATAAGTTTTAACATTAGATTGTTTCCTCGATATGGTCATGGTGGTCATCAGTGACTGGAGTGCCTCAAATGTTTAGAATAATTAAAATAAAATAAATGTTGTCAACTAAAAATTTTGAACGTCATAGCTAGCTAGACATTATTTTCAATTGAAAAAAAAAAAATTAGAAAGCATAATACTATAATCCTATGCTTAAAATGTATTTTATTGTGACCGTCTGATAGCAACCTGTAAATCTGGCGTGACAGTGAACGAGTTAATAAGTAAATGTTGTTCAAATTATATCGTGTTTGATATCATTTTCATCAGAAAAATCTCACCAACATGTTAAAAAAAATTTCAGATGAAAAAAAGGAAAGTTAAAGAAATTATATTTTTCTATTATGATTTGTGGAGCCGTGAAATCTCGTAAAGGAAACCGACTGGTGTAGCGTTACATGCTTGACTGACTGCGAGCGAGATAACATGGGCGCAGCAATGACGCAGCCTAGGCGTAGGACCATCTATACTGTCACGTATAGAATCCAAACTGACTGACACTTGTAGAGAATTCACTGTATACAGTGTTCTGTCGAACTACGCATAGGTTTAGAGACGTCGACAAGTCCGCGTAGTTGAGAACCATCCCCCGGTTTTACGTAAGACTGAAGTCCGATCATCTGCACTGCGTGTCAATTGTCGTATATTGTCGTTAGAATAATAACAAACGAAGTAGGTCGTGTGTAAAGTCTTAGTTGTTTACTAAGAGACAGTGTTTCTCCAGAAAATGATAGAATATGTATATGTCTCGGGGAGACAACAGTAAAAAAACTAATTTCTCGTTGCTTCACAGCTATAACACACCTTATTACAAGAAAAATAATCTTAGAATGCGATAAAACGAAATTGTTGCAGTAATTGATCTAATTAGCTATACGTTGGCTCTCCTCTATTTTCAATTAACTCAATCATTCGATTGTGTACGTATATATACATACATATTATTCACGCATACACATACCGTGAAACTGTAGCTGTGTAGCTCGCAGAGCACGCTTTTCGTTTGATTTTTCTCCCAAGCTGAGCTGTTCGTTGCGTACTTGAATTCAGTGCACTAGCTTCTTGTATGCAGCGGCACTTAATTCGCACAAACGAATATGCTAAGTACGTAAATTGATTCGAAATCCACGCACAATCGAAACCTCTTTATTCCAGGGAGCACTGAATTTTCTACAACGTTATGATCGCACAGTACAAACATCGTTCGTCGATGCACTCGTTCGGTAGGCCCGTAAGCACTAACTGCGTATGTGACGATCTGCCCGATTTCTGCTCCCTGTTACACGAAGCATTTCTAGGAAAAATCCTAGGCGTGTGAGTGACCCTCAAGTATGTAACTTGGGCCTAGTCAACCTCACGTACCAAAACATTGCGCGAGGCTCGCGATGTTTTTTGCTAGTGAAACATAAGAAACTCGAGCTAAACATAAGAAAGTCGAGTCAGAGTCGTTGTCTGTATTATATCGAATTAAACACGAAGCTACGTCCTATTTCGAAAGTAAAACTATCGCGAGAGAGAGCGATTGCTCTCGAGAGTATTTCTCGCGAGTGAACACTGCGCCTGCGATTGACTGTCTGAGAGCATAGCTCAACAGCCTGAGAGTAAACGTGTCGAGACATGTTCTCGAATGGATACGTAATTATACTACTGTCAAACAGTTGCTTTCCAAACACGAAGTAGTTTTGTATTCTTGAGAGAACTCTCGTGCGAGTAAAAAATGTCAGGAAAAGAAATTGGTGGAGAAATGAAATTATCAATTTAATCACTCTTCGTTGAAGAAAAATGTGGAATCCAAAGGATGTAGAATATCGTAACAGAGAAAATTGTGAACATATGATAAATGTGTAAATTGATTCGAAATGAACGTCAAAATTTTTCAAAAAAATATCGCGTATAATAGAAAACGCGGTGTTCGAACGAGCACTGTATTCTATATTCCACAAGACTATAATCACGCAGTATAAGCGACGTTCGTCGTTCGTCGAGGCACTCGTTCGACAGCCTCGTAAACTCCTACTGAGGACGAATCGTCCGACCCGATTTAGCTGTCTGTTCGCGCACAGAAAAGAGTTAGCGGGAAAAGAATTTTCTGATTTTATATTACTTTTATCGGCAAAACCGAGAACAAACGCCACGCACGTGGTCTTAATACAATACAATACGCCATACTGTTTTTCGTTCGACGCATGCGCGATCGCCGCTTCCAACGCCACTCGACGCATGCGCGATTGCCGCCCCCAACGCCGCTCGGCGGACGCACGCCGATCACGGTAAAAAAACGCGCCCCTTTTAAATTCAAACCGTTACACTGTCCTTTTGAGAGTAAAACTATCGCGAGTTTCTCGCGAGTAGACACTGCGTCTGAGAATGACTGTCTGAGAGCATCGCTCAACTTTCTAAGAGTTACGACTCAAATAAACAGTTGCTTTGCAAACACGAAGCAGTTTCGTATTCTTGACAGAACTCTCCTACGAGTAAAAAATGTCAGGAAAAAAAATTAGTGAGGAAATGAAATCACCGGATACACAGTTAAGCTTCTAGAATAAATAATTATTGGTTTCTGATTGCTTAGAATATAAGCATTGTGTCATCCAAGAATTCCTTGTTTCGATTAATTTGTCATTAATTATTTTTCATTATTTTTGGTTTTCATTAAACACTAATGTACAACAATTTTTGTAAATAATACTCAATATGAGTTTCTAAGTAGTTAATTTACGAACAGACCATCATCCAAAGAAAACGAGACGGAATATAAATTATAAGTATGGTCATACTCTTACCTTGAACCACATTTTTCATAAATTTCCCATCATTTCCGGGAAAAATGACAAGTAAATTTTTCGTTCCTTAGGATGCGTAGAATCATGCTGTAAAAAAATTTTTCGTTCCGGTTGTATACCAAAATTGGCCTTTTTTTAACATCCTCCTTTGTTACCTGATAACGCTTATTATACGTCAATTTAAATTTAGAAGTTAACCAAAACCGAACCAAAGCAAAGCCTAAAGTTACCCAAAATCATCTTCCATTTAATAGTAAAATAATTCAGGAACCACCGATTGTGGTTAATAAAACAAGCGATTAACATAAATAACAGAAGGAGAAAAAGAAATAGCTGGATTTACATTTGTTAGAAAAATCTTAAACATTATTTCTTACCTTATTTCACTTATCAGTAATGATTTCGTAATGTTTAATCATCTCGTTAATTAACAATCCTTTAGAGAATCATTTCCCTTTGAAATGTTGAAAAATTAACACGAATTACATTTCTGTAATCAGAATATCTTTACTATCCAACCATGTACATTTAATACAATGGAATATGTAACGTTATGTGGTACGTATTCAATTTCTAAAGGTACAACATTGTGATTTTGATTATAGTGGATGTGTATCCCATTTGCTTGGGCAAATCCAAAGGTACAGCCTCTTAACTCCATGGACGTGGATTGGATTGGTGAAGTGAAATCCGAAGAATATTGGTCTTACATAGATTATGGATTGTTACTGATATTCGGTGGCATCCCTTGGCAAGTATACTTCCAACGGGTTTTATCCTCGAAAACGGCCGGAAGGGCGCAAGTGTTAAGTTACGTAGCTGCGGTAGGTTGCATCCTCATGGCCATTCCGCCTGTTCTCATCGGTGCTATCGCCAAAGCAACGCGTAAGTGAAATTCACATTAAACATCAAATACTTACTTTCTTTGATTATCGTATTATTTCTATGCATTTTTACTTTTAAACGTTACTTTTTAAAATTTTCGTTCATCAATATATAGTTGTGAAATAATGCACGTAGGGGAGAGTCGTGCAGTACCGGCCACTCCAAGCTTTTGTACTATAACTTGGGCTAATGTTAGTAAAAATGAAATTTCAAAAAAGTAATTTGTAGTACAAAGGGTGCTTAATAAAAGGGGACAAATGGTTTTTCTGAAATTTTCTCATAAAGATAAATAATTCGTAGAAATAAGAAAGTTGTAATTTGTAGTGAACGAAAAATTGTCGTACAGTACCGGCCAGCTACTTAGTTGCTAGATTTTAAGGTCTAAGTAATAAATAATGTTAGTAAAAATCATTTGCAAATAGAATAGAACTTTTATTTAGGCACGTCTACAAATATCATAGGTAAAGTGATCGATATTTTCTTGATCCGTACACTCCACGTGAGCCCAACCATTGCAGCTATGAAAAATAACTTTTGTCGTACGGAACACCAGCGTAAATGTTAAACGTCTTAGAACTCTGGTAATACTGAAGAAAAAAGAACGCCGCCAGAATACGTTGCTCAAGGCTATAGTATTCATTTGTTTTTCCATCAATAGTGCACTCAACTAACGGTATAAGCGAGATCTAGCTTTGGCCGGTACTGTACGCTGACCGATACTGCACGACTCTCTCCTATATAGATTATAATTTTTTGATATGTATACTTCGTTTTATCGATGTTTATTTATAATTTCATTTTGTGCTGCTTATTTATACGATCCTTATAGCGTATAAAATTTGAGACTATTTCACATTCTTTTGTAATCACATATTAGGTCGTCCTGAGAGTTCCCACGGTTTTAAGCCGTTCATTTAAAAAAAAAAAAAAAAAAACGTAACTTCATTGAAATTAAACACTTTTACTTAAAATAATTTCCACAGTGACCCATACATTTTTTGTCAACGTATTAGAACAGTATCAACCCCTTGCTTTATAATAACGAGTCAGACGCGTGGCACAGATTTTGATCAAGACGCGACAAAAACAGTCATGTTGCTAACAAAAATTAATTTTAACTCTAACTTTCGTTTTAATTTATAAGACTGAATATTATCAAAAGTAATAAATATGCTGATATATTAGCTTTTTTTACCAAACACAATACTGAAACAATAAATAACTAACGCCTAGATGCATAGTCGGTAAAAGAAATGCTAAGTGAAAGGGTTAATTCGACGTACATAAAAATTCGAATTTCTAAGAGAAAAAAACTGTTGAAAGGTGTTTTCAATATCTTCTTGTTCCCTAAATCGTTTCTGTGTAAGGAAATTATCAAGTGCGCGGAAAAAGTGAAAATCGGTTGGAGATAAATCAGAGGAATATGAGAGATGAGGTAGAATTTCAATACCAATCTGCGAACATGATTATTTTTTCGCACAGACTATTTAGATTTGCGTCTCTTTTTCTCTTAGAAATTCGAATTATTATGTACGCGGAATTAATGTTCTTGTAATACATTGACAAAAATATATGGAACACTATAGAAATTATTTTCAATAAACACGTTCAATTTCAGTAGAGTTACTTTTTTCAAAATGAACAGCTTAAAACCGCGGGAACTTTCAAGATGACCTAATAGTATACACTCTAGTGAATTAAAACAAATTTTTTTGGGAAGGACACTCGTACATTTCTAAGAAAGTACGTCGAATTTACGTACGCAAATGCTTCGTTAGCATATACGTGCCAGCTGTTCACTTTTTAACGTACGCTAGAACAGAAACTCTAATTTCGTCGCGTCAACAATAAACGAGATATCGTTTGCTGTGCTGTCTTTCTACGCGTTGTTTATCTTGCTTTTGTTTGAGGGAAGGAAAACACGTTTCACGGGTCCACAGAGCTAAAGGGGATTGAATTAGATCGGTTTGCTCGTCATCCCCCTCTACTTTTGCGTTCGAAGGCTACTTGACATTTGGTAGTACTGTAGAGTGAGAGGACTGCTGGTATTTACAAGGTTTCAGGGCTAAGCGAGTCAGCGTTGTAACGGAAGGGTGTGTGGGTGAAGGGTGCCTTGATATCCCACAGCGTGTACAATAGCGTGGGATTTTGTCATATGGCATTCTCGACGCGAGGGTGAGGGTGGTAATGTAACGTCTGCTAACGCGGGGTACAATAGAACCGCTGGAACTAATGCGATACACTTTATCGGTATCTCGTGTATTTTTATTCTGGAACGCGAAAACAAATAGTTTTCTTATCTACGCGTGTTCGTAGGTGGGCAAGTTTTGCCATACAGGGAGGAAGAGTTTCTTTGACTGTCGTTT
>NW_017100138.1:404522-414651 GCF_001263275.1 Habropoda laboriosa | reverse complement strand
AGGGAAACGAAGTGAACGAAGAGAGAAATATAATATTAAGGGGTTATGTAAAAATGTGGCAAATTTTTGTTAGTGATTGAAGAAAAAATTATATTATTACTATTATTACTTATATTAAACGGTGGGCACGATTCAGCCTTTACGAGTGTTCAGAAACCAAAATTTTTTAACACTTTTTGGAATCATAGTTCCCGCCTCGCGAGGGTTTCTTTTTGGAAAAAAATTGCGGCAATGGCAACAAATTGAAAAATAGGATCGTGACTTTCATTTCCAACAACCGCACATTTTCTTTCGTTAATCGAAAATGGTTCAATTTATTTAAGAAGCCCCCGTTAGCCGGAAACGAATCTTATCTAGAATATGTTAATTGGACGAAGCACTTATCATGCCCACCATCTTGAAAAATGCAATTTCGAGGAAAACGCGTTCAAAATTTTGTAACGATGCCTGTATTTGTATAACTCGTTTGGTTCAAACGGCTGTAACTTGGTCAATAATTCGAATTTCGAGTTAGCTTTGCGCTTGAAATATTTCTGCGATGTGCACCTTTTAAAATACTCGCTAAATCGGCTTTTTGAAATCCAGAAATGTATGTGATTCCTTAATGTGTTTAAAATAGACACAATTAGCAACTTTCTGTGAAATTATTTTATAGAACAATGTTTAGGTTTGCTTTGCAAAGAATATTTGTATCGCAATTTAGCTAATTAATTATGTTCTTTTTTAGAATGCACCGGTATATTCTACGAGTTTCTTTTTCAAAACACCAACTTTATATTACACTCGTGTCCATATTATGTTTATTCCACAAGTGACTTTAAATTCAGTCAAGGAAATTGCTTTCCATCACTCAAGTAGTACGTTTTAGAAAAAAACATTTGTTCTAGAATGCAGCTTATAAACGGAAGGTATTAAAAAATCTGTTGCAGCATGGAACGAGACAGGATATGACGGTCCTTATCCTTTCACCGAGGCAGAAACAAGCATGATTCTACCAATGGTTTTGCAGTATTTGACACCAGATTTCGTTTCCTTTTTTGGGTTAGGCGCAGTATCAGCAGCGGTGATGTCTTCAGCGGATAGTAGTATCCTTTCGGCTAGTTCCATGTTTGCCAGAAACGTTTATAAATTGATCTTCCGTCAGAGGGTAAGTCCTTCGTCTTTATGTAGATGGTCGGCTTCTTTTGTTTTTAACTCTGTGCCATATCATGCATTAAATCTTTCGACATTCGTTGTCTGTCATCGCTTCTAATTTTATTTGACATCGAGTGTCGCACGAATTATCAATATCATATTCATCATAGTCATCATTGTCATCGTCATCATCATCATCATCATCATCATCATGCGCCCTTCGTCTTCAGACGAAGACGTGATTGCCTATGCAAAATGGTTACACGATTATAGCGTGTTTTATGAATATAGTAAATTATTCGACGATTGATTTCTCGTCATTCCTTAAAAGCAAAAATGTACGCAAGGAGAATCGTGGTTTGTACGAATCAATGATATGCGGCTCGATAAACAAGGTGAAATCAGGATTAAGAGAGCGTTCTAGGTATCGAACATTTCCATCGGAACGATATAAATACGACTGTACAATTTCAATATTGCGTTCCCGTACTTCGTTTAACACAGATTCTTGCAAAAGTACAATTTTACACGTGCATGAATTTGGATCACGCATTTGTCGGAAGGATATAAAATTTGTTTAATCATTTCTTTATACGTAAATCCAAGCGTATGAAAAATATCCATATTTATCATAAAATATTCTTTGATCATCCATTAATAAAATTATACTCGTTCGTATGTCACGTAACGACGTTTCGTTGACATTGTCTTCACGTATCACAACTTTTTATCTGCTTCATACATCCTTTACTATATCGCGTCCACTTCCTCGTACGATACAGCCGATCGTAGCAACCGAATCGACGTCCGCTCTCTCTCTACTAGCCAATTCCCCGTTAAACAGGCGTCGGAAATGGAGATCATCTGGGTGATGAGAGTGGGAATAGGCGTGGTCGGCATATTGAGCACGGTGATGGCATTGACGATACCCTCGATCTATGGCCTTTGGTCGATGTGCTCGGACCTGGTCTACGTGATCCTCTTCCCTCAGCTGTTGATGGTGGTCCACTTCAAAGAATACTGCAATACTTACGGCAGTCTAACCGCTTATGTAATAGCTTTCGTTGTGAGGATCAGCGGTGGCGAGCCACTGATGGGTCTACCTGCGTTGATCCACTATCCGGGATACGACGAAGAAACAGACACCCAGGCGTTCCCCTTCAGAACGATGGCGATGCTAATCTCGTTGGTGACATTGATAGGCGTGTCGTATGGTACACAGGTAGCCTTCCTTACCGGTAGGCTAGCACCTGGATATGATGTCTTTAGGTGCGTGGTCAATATACCGGAAGACGTTGAAAGAGTCGGCCCAGATCCGGCGGAAGGTGAACAAATGGCTGTCCTGGCTGCCGGTATTGGTAGACTTTACGGTAGTAAGGACGAATCGAACGGTCGAGTCAATCCTGCGCTCGAACCGGACTACGACATGGAGCCGGGATACAAGATGGTTGGGGAACCGGACAGCGTCGTTGGCGGAGGCGGTGGTGGCAGGGGTGGAGTTCACCTGGTGCCCCATGGACCGAACGTGCAACGACAACCGCAATCCAGCACCGCATTCTAATTCCTGGTTCCGTGATCGGATGCTGTGACCAACAATAAGTGAGGCGGTGCAGGTCCGTCTTCTGTTCTATTTCTCGTTTTCGTTTGCTCTTTTTGTTCTTTCGTTTGTCCCTCCTATCTTTCACCTGTTTTAGTCGTCGTTATAATCGTCTCGAAAGATTACTTTTCGTAAAATGATAGACGATCATGCTCAACGTTCAGAGAATAGAATGTATGTCAGGGTACTGGTGGTTTGTTTTCTTATTTTATCGAAATTGTCTGGTACTTCGATACAGCTCTTTTGATAAGATAGACGAGTATGTGTGATGACCCATTGATAACAGTTCTTTCTTATCGACCGCATTTATTCGTAGGATTAATTTCGTACTTAATTATGCTTCAGCATTATTTTCTTTTATCGTGTGAAATACATACATTTTGCTTTTTACCAGGGGATTCTGCTTTTCAGTTCGTTCAGTTTTTTCATGTCGTTACTATGCTTCTCTTGTATCTATCCTCCCTCTTCTCACGTCCGCGAAGCTCCGAAACAATGCCAATCTGCTCCAAGTTCTGCACGAATCTTTTTTCGTGATCGTGTTTATAATATGTAACTACAGTTCTATAGTGATGTGTACCTGTTTGAGTGTGTTCGTTCGTACTCTGTAATACTGAGAGCAATTGACAAAAAAGGAAATGTACAAAAGAGGTCAAATGAGCTAAAATGGAACTGGAAGTAAAGTGTTGTCACTCATAAAAATCGAAGCTTCTTGGACAGATAGGTGAGGTGACCTTTTGCCTGTACCGCCAATTAGGCCTAGTGTCTCCTTGTTTCCTTTTTGAGAGAGAGATAGGTGTGTATATACATATATACATACATATATAAATATATAAATATATATATATATACACACACACACACACATATATATATACATATAAATTATATTTACATATAATTTATATATGTGCGTGAACGTATATAATTATATCTAAATATGCTCTACATTTAGAGTTTATCAGACTGCTTGAGAGAACTAACATCTTGATGCGCAACCGATCCGTTCACGTTACTATGAAGTGTATCTCAGAGATCGTGAGAGCTTCAAGGGAAAGCAAGGAGCTCAATCGGTTCTTATACCTCGTTCATTAGACTGTCGGTGGGCAGGTTAGAGTTTATAGATGAACGTTATACACGAAGTTTCTAGAACGGAATTAAATTAAGCCGACCCGTTATTGTTTAGCCTTCTTCCGCGCGCATAGGTTTCATTTTCTCATCGTTCATTGTCATGTCGTTACACTAGAGTTCACAGTCGAATCTCGATGTTGGAAGTAGAGTTGAAAAAAATGAAAAAAAAACCAAAAAAAAAAACGACGAAAACGACGTTAACGAGCTTTTTGTATTTTGCGATCGATCGTTCTTTCCTTGCTTATCTCGAACGAGCATACAGACGATATATACACGTTCGTCTATACGTATCTACTGTTAAAAAAAAGTGAAACGAGGTTAGATGTTATAAATTAGCTTATCACGCATGGCCGCTCGTTGAGTTACTTAAGATTTCTCGTGGTTCGAGTAAAAAGGTGCAAGTTTAAAACGCTCTTGAACCCTCTCTATCGATAATGATGACAATTCGCAAAAAAAAAAAAAAAGAAGAAAAAAAAATGTCAAACTCTTTCAGTTATCTAATCGAACGTTTGATTGCTGTTTTAAAAGATACGCGTGCAATCACGGAGTAAAACATTTCCATGATCATTGCGTGTCAATGGCGTATGTTCAAGAATAATACGCGTTTCTCCTACTAATAAACGGATTCATTAATAACACTCTTAACTCTCAAGCACTATGTTTGAGTCAATGGAAGATTGTATAGACGGATCGGTTGCTGCACGGATTCGTTGTGTTTATTAAACACACGCACACACACAATGTATGATAAAGTTGAAATTATTGGCATTGAAAAGAAACGAATGAATTTGCATTAACGACGAAAACAGAGTCAAATGTCTTCATATACATATTGTACGTACACATTATATTAGATCATCTAATAAGTTCGTGTCGAATTTTATAATTTAGACCAATATTTCCGACAAACCTTTAAACTTGATAAAAAAGTCTTTTTCCTATTTTTTTTTTTTTTTGGCAAGACCGTTACGTCGTCGCTGTAGAATTTCCATGGATTTTCGTTCAAACACTTTTCGCATTCGGCCACGAACTTACGGGATGACCTAATACATAAACACAAGAAGATTAACGCAGTAGTTTTTAACATTGCAGATTCGAATTATCGCCGTTGTTGTTGATTTTAAAGTTCATTTATCAGATATCGTTTAACGTAGCAACATCATGTTGTCTGTCAAAGCTACGCGTTAACGCCTACATAGTTATTATTATTGCTCATTACAGTTACTCATCCCATTGTTTACCGCCAAAATGATAACGGAGAAATCGTGAGATCTGACCGTGTGTGTAATTGCGAAGCGAGTAGTCCTTAATTCGGTGTTCGAACTTTTATAATCTTTTCTCATATCCCCGAATTGTTCGTTGGCCGTTTTGATATTTCGTTGGATAAGAAATACTAAGAAATCAACCGAATAAGAACGTAAGCGGAACCTATTTGAAAATTTCTCACCTACCGTTTCCGTCAATAATTCCTACTTGTGCGTTGTATTTGTAAACACCGAAGTCACAAATATGTGCCTGAAAAGAGAAAGAAATATTATTGGCGCGCAAAATTTTCCCACTCGTCGTGAGGTTCTTTAGAGATTTCTAGGTTTTTTTATAACTAATGTTTCTTCTTCTCTGAATTGTACAAACAGCGCACATAACAAAATTATTTGCGAAGTGCTTGTAATTATTTTACAAAGTGGAACCGATCCATCGTTCGTAGCAAATTCTTTGTTTATCGTTATCGTTTGCTACGTCTCTTTTCGAACAGGGACAAGAAAGTGTTGCAAGACGGTTAGGATATCGTTGTTCTACACACGAGGTTCGAGTAACTTGTACAGTTGAAAGTAGCATATAGATTGTTCGTTCTACCTGTCAACTACTAGGAAGCATCCTTTCTTTCTCCTCGCGAAGCAACAATTTTTTTGAAAACAACGACAATAGTCCCGGGTACGGAGTAAGTCTTTTAACGCGTAACAATGCGGGAGGCATCTCTGTACGACGCTCGGAAGTGAAATTACATCTAGACAGATGACAGAGAAAAGAGGATATTTCACGCACATCGCGCCGCACTGTGTACACACAGACACGTGTTTTATGCATTTTTCATTCGGCCCAGCGCTGTCAACAGTTAAAGGACTTTCACTTAGGTATTAAGTCTGCAATGAGTTGGCTGGTTAAAGTGAACTGCCCGCGGACAATGAACAGCAGGAACTATCGTTATTATATTTTTCAGGAAGGCCGTTTTATAGTAGACAACCGCGTGCAGCTATCTTCTTTTTTACGATGAGAAACTAAATTAGACAACCGTGAAATGTTTCTTTGTAAATGATCGAAATTGCACGTTTGCGCAGATTGAAGGAGCAATTAACCGGTGCAAAGAATTCGAAAAAGGCTTCCCCGCGTTTTCTTGCTTTCGAACTTGTTACGCGTTAAATATCTTCTTTTTTTTTTTTTTCACTTCCACGAGACACTGTTGAATACATGGTACGATGCTGAAAGGTCGAAAAGGATGTTTAGCAATGTAAATATATTAATTCGCGGAATTATCGGATCGTTTCTTTTGTCGATATTTTCACTGTACGATAGGGTTAGGCTCGTAATTAGAAAGAGATACCGATAATACAAATTGTTATTTCTACGTCATTTAAGATACGTTCTCGATCATTGTTCCGATTGTTTAACCCTCTACTGTCGAGACACCGTTAAAGCCCCAATACGGAGTCTACGAAACTGCTCAACTTCCGGTTAGTTTATACATAAATATAGAACATTTCTGACAACTTTCCTTACCGATTTACCTTTATCACACCTTTTCCCAACGAACGTTATAGAATAGAGTGATTGGTTGGATTAATTTCATTTGAATATAATAACGTCGAGTTCTAAATAGAATGGAAGGAAAGGGAAAAGGTAGAATCAGCTCGACAGTACAGTGTTAATCTTATCGCGTAATTCAGTTTTTGCCTCGACGAAATATCAAGAGAAAGAGGACCTTCCTCGAAGGTAGCAGGTTAACGTGATAATTTATGCAATACTTCATTTTGTCAATTGAATTTGTTTAGTCGAGACGACGTATCGTATAAAGAGGGACAAGAAATTCGTAGCACGCGGGTGAATGTTATTACATAGATGCGTCCGTACAATAAGATCCGACACATTCGTAGTATATATATACATGTATATATATATAACTGTTAACCATGAAGCGGCCACGATTACTTACATATCAACCTAACGTGCATTGTAACCAGCGATGTAACGGGAAACTTATACATATCATGATGCGTGCTCTACATATACGTACGTATATTAGATATATTAGCGTGTAAGATAAGAAAAATGATATAAGAATGAGAAAAAAAGAAAACACATAATGAAAAAAAAAAGAAGATGTAAGACGTGTATATACGTACTATACATAGCGTGGTTATCCTCTCGTAAACAAAACGGATCGATGGGTTTGTAGTTCAACAGAATAAGAGGGACATTCGTCATTTTCTGCGAGCAACGAGTGTCCCTCTAATTTCTCTTTAATAACGAAACGTAGAGTATATCCAGCGATCTATCCAGAGGAAAAAAAAAGAGAAAAAAAAAATAAAGAAACGATACGGGGTTCGCGTGTGTATTATGATCGAATAAAATCAAGAGAAAATTTACGAATGACGGGCTGTCTGAACGCCGAACAAGAAAAGGGTTCAAATCGAGCTGGTTGGTGATACAAACTCGTTAATAATTAGAACGCAATGTTCTACAACTACTCGCCTGCTTCGAAACGGAATCGCGTACCTAATATTATTGTAACCTTCGTCCTATCTCGCAAATCTGGGACACCTACCTATTATAGAGTATTATTATGTGTAAAAACAAAAGAAAACGCCCGACTTACCCTGTAAGAGCATATCCATGTATATGTATTACGAAATCGTTACCGGTATTGTACTGTATGATATATAATACGTGTATAATTAAGAAACTGAACGCGATGTTGATTGTAAATGTTAAAAATAAAAAGTGTACAAAAAGCCAAAGTCTGGAATTTTCTTGTACGAGTCACATTCTTCGAACATGACGATGATCGCGACGGATGACGTTAACTGCAGCCAGGCGTCGAGTAAACGCGAGATTCGAATTGTTACGTTGTTTCGTGAAATTACATACTAATCAACGATTTATTATTTATTAACCCTTTCGCCGCGGCAGATTTTAGTATGTAATGCGCGTGGTAAACGATGTATGTTCCGTCGCGGCAGCAAAATCTTTCGTTTTGCCGTTTTAAAATTGAAAAGAAAATTTGTCAGTTGAAATTAGAAACTACGGTTTGAAAATTAATTTTACTGAATCAAGGCAGATGTACGCGAAAGACAAGAATTCACTATCAAATTAAGGTGAAAATCTGCCAAAGGGCGCCAAGGGCACAGCGCGGGCAAATTTTTAAAACGCCTATAGGCGCCAAGGGCATAGCGCGGGCTTTTCGAAACTCCTATAGGCGCCAAGGGCATAGCGCGGGCTTTTCGAAACGCCAAGGGCATAGCGCGGGCTGTTCGAAACGCCAAGGGCATAGCGCGGGCTGTTCGAAACGCCAAGGGCATAGCGCGGGCTGTTCGAAACGCCAAGGGCATAGCGCGGGCTTTTCGAAACGCCAAGGGCACAGCGCGAGGAAATTTTCAAAGCGCCTGTAAGGCGCCAACTGCAGTGAAAGAGTTAATCGTTAAAAAATTTCTGTTCTTCAAAGGAAACGAAAATAAGTATCGATTTCTTTCTGCAAACGTGGTATTGTTCGATGCTCACCCTACCTACATTCCTAAAAGAGAGTCGCAAATAGGTCAGGATGTATATACGTCCTTTTATTATACTACAAGCGAAGTTGATATAGGAGCGTAGGTCCTGATGTTATGTGTTTTTAGCTAGGTTGCGACAGAAATGGAAAGAGCTCTTATTTATTCATGTCTTCCCGGTGTTCGAGTTGGGGAATCGATAAATCGATCGACCGACGACAACACCGCCCAACTAACCTTATGACGAGTCCAATCGTTTCATGTGTACAGGGTGTCTCACGTAACTGAGCAAAATTATGCCTTTAAAATGATTAAAAGTAGAAGAGCATGTAATGCTGCTAGACTTTCAATATTTTTACATTACCTTTACACATATGAAAAGTGCAATTGCTCTTCTTTTTCAAATTTAACCTTGTGCTGATTTTCATCCCATATAAAAAAGTATTAAAATGCTCGTTAATGTTCCCAAGCTTTTAGTTTGAAGATTATTTAGATTTTAAATTTGATCTTTAACTCAGTTATCTCGCAATATCAGCACATTCACTGGAGACATACTGTTTCCTGTATACTAGTTAAAGCAAGACTAAATCGAAATAGTTTTTGCATAAAGATAATGTCTAAATTGAAAAAGTTTCAAACAATTCAATTTTATTTTACGACATTTCTTCTATTTCTAACTGTTTCAAAGGAGTAGCTCCTCCCAATTGCACGAAACAGACTGTACAGTTATTAGCTACGAAGGGTGGGTCATGTCGCGATTAACTTCTGCTTGAGATTAGGTCTCTTTTTTCAGCGTAGCGGCTTTATTAGTACAAAAAGCATTTTTACAAAATAAATAAGTTACAGGCTCTGAACGAGGAACGAATTTCCTTTCCGCCTCTTTTGCCTTTCCTTTAATTTCTCCGCTTGTTTCGGCGGCTTTCGTGCGTGCAATTTGCTCCTTTCTATTCGATGATACATATTGCCAGCAGACGTCTCCCTGAGAGTAAGTAGAAAGAAAGGTATTTGCATAGGCGCGTTCTATCATGAAACATCTATGTTTTCTGTGCTCCTATCTTTCGTCCGCTTTCAAGAGTACGCCTGCTCTGAAACACATTCAAGTTTGTTTTTCAAAGCAACGGCTGTTACCGCTTTGCTGTTAAACTTTTAATGCGAATCCTGGATGCTTCGGGAGTGATTTTGAGTTCGCGAGAATGACCTCCGATTCCGCTTCATTACTTTTCATTTTATCAGCAGATGTTGTACTGGTCCGACAAAGTTTGACGTTTCCGATGATTTTTCGATGTCTGGATTGTGGGGTGGAAGATGTCGAAGATGCGTTCGAATTTCTCTTATTCGTTCGATGATGCTTGATGACTGGTGAAACATGATCGAAGGTAGTCGCGCGAGGTAATTTTTTGCGATTAATATTGGTATCCTCCGTTGCTAGCGTAGCTCTGTCCACCTCCACCGCCGGAGTAGCCACCATTTCCGCCACCTCCGGAGTAACCACCATTTCCGCCGCCTCCGG
>NW_017100138.1:390552-404366 GCF_001263275.1 Habropoda laboriosa | reverse complement strand
GCCACCATTTCCACCTCCTCCAGAATAGCCACCACCACCTCCGGAATAGCCACCACTGCCGCCTCCAGAATATCCACCGGAGCTAAAGACAGGCACAATGTAGATACTTGTTACCGCGAGATTACGTTTCTTGGCAAAAGTTGTAATTGTAGGAAAGAAAGACACTTTTCCAATAAATTATAGCGTGAATTTATAAACGTATTTGGTTCACTTATTTTCGAAAATGTACAGATAGAAATACATGCTGTGCTCGTTCTAAATGGAATATATTTGAAGTTATTCAAGTAAGAGAAAAAAATATCGTGAATTTTTTACCCTCCGAAACTGCCACCACCGGTGCTAGGTGTACCGTAAGTCGAAGATGGTCTTGAGTATCCGCCACCGCCTCCGCCTCCGTTAGGTGCACCATAGCTGCTAGATATGCCTCCACCTCCAGAGCTTGGTGCTCCGTAAGTTGAAGATATCGAACCACCACCACCTCCACGTGACGGTGCGCCGTAGCTTGACGAAATTCCGTTACTGTAACTGCCGCCGCCTCCGGATGATGGAGCGCCGTAATTGCTCGATGGTCTCCCACCACCACCGTTTGGTGCTCCGTAAGTACTGGATGGTCTGCCACCACCACCGTTTGGTGCTCCGTAAGTACTGGATGGTCTGCCACCACCACCGTTTGGTGCACCATAAGTACTGGATGGTGCGCCATAGTTACTGGACGGAGCTCCATAGGTACTGGACGGTGCTCCGTAAGATGATGATGGTCGGCCGCCACCGCCGCCGCCACCACCACCACCAGCAGATGGTGCACCATAATTAGAGGATGGTCCTGAACCGAAGCTTCCGCTTCCTAAATTCGGTGTTCCATAGCTTGTTGATGGTGGTAAGTAGCTGCCTGAGACTGGTGCTGTGAAGATACGATTTGTTTGACTAGTTACTTTCATGTGAAATATTCTGTAGTGGTAAGTAATAAATTCAGAGTGCGCTATATGATTTACTCGTATCGATAGTAACCTACAATATAGTGAAACGAAATTTACATGTCGATTGTTTTCTTTTGCCTTTTTTTTCTATTTAGCATTTTCATATTTTCTTCTCGTACAAATGAGTTATTACCTACTTGCATGGAACAGGGGATCAAATTAGATGGAAACTCTGTTTTTGTAAGTTGTCAAGTTTCCAAGTTTGTAGGGACAGGTGGCATAGCACTAACAAGATCACGATTCTCTATGTCTTTTTGTCCTTATATTCATCGTTAGCCGGTGAAAGTGTGAGAGTCTCCTAAATGACTCTATCTTCACGATTATCCCGTGCGACCGAAGTTTACAAACTTCACGTTAGATTCTCTTAATTTGTCTACAACCTCTTCGTCAAATCTGTTGAGGTATAACTACCTTTGAAATTGCAGAGTTCAGGAGCTACAATTCGTTCGCATGGTCTTTAATCAAGTTCGTGACCGATTTTCCCTCGACTATTCTTCATTGTCTGCATCGTCTACACGCGCATTGCCGGAAGAACGTTCGTAATTGAGAATGTTCAAGGTTCGCTTAATGACTTAATGAATTTAAAATTTTCACTTTTTAGGGTACATCATTTTTCATAAAATTAATCACAAGAAATCTACACGTTCTATTGCAATTCTACTTGTAATTTGCGTAGTACCACTTATGAGTACGCTCGCTGAAACAGTTCGCTGTTTTTGAAAGTGTAACTATTTTTATGCAATTAAATTCGATTATCTTGAAACGATTTTGTTATTAATAGTTAATGTGAATTATGCTTTGCACGAGTGAATATATAACTTCCGAATAATAAATATTTAGCAATTTAGTTCTATACGGTGTGACCTAATTTTGAAATTAAACTCAAGCCACAATTCGTATCACATTTTATTACGTAAAGTGAAATTTTAATGGTTAATTAGCCAAACGCGGAAATACTTACGTGATTACTCTTCATTAAGGACAGTGTAACCTGTCTTCGATAAAATAGAGTACATTACCTCAAAATCGTAAATAGACTGTAAGAACTTCTATTAAGAAATTTACTTGCCCTATCCATTATTTTCAATTAAACACCGATTGCATCGGTAGTTTCGACTTTATAGAACGCTATTATTTTTTAAACATTATCGTGCTTGGAACAGAATCTTATCAATAGTGTTGTTCAGTCTATGTTTAAACGTGTGTCACATTCTCTCGTTTTTCTTTTTAATAGAACGCTTATTTTTACATTTTATGTGGCTCTTGTAATTGATTCGTTATACTTGAATTTTGCAACTATCAGGAAAGAAACTTCATTTTCGATGTCTTTTTCGTTTAACCTAATTCTTCCATTACTGAAATCTAACAAAACCAAGAGAAAGTATTTTTTGTATAGTAAAGTAATTATGTTGGTTAATTTTTTCAAGCAGAATAGACTGTTGCTAAATATTACTTTGAATTTTGATGTCGGGAATATGAATATTTTGAGCTACAGAACTTCTTTATATCATTTTAACAGTTAAAACGTAACTCGAATTTTGAAATTGAAAATGTCACGGGAAACATTTGATTTTATTAAATCAGTTCATACATACGTCACGTTGCAAGTTACAAGCTCGGCGTTTACACTAGATTCTACTCGGTACATACGATTTCGTCGAAGTACCATATCGATAATTCATGACGGTACGTAGTTTGAATATTCGAAACTGGCGAACGGTGACGATTTCTATTTTTTCGTTCTCACGTCCTAATTTTTCAATTTCATGTTCCATTTTCGTTTATCGACCACGAGGACAGGTTGCCTACCCGCGAGGAGAAATTTCGCGCGGCGCATCGCGTGAAATTTATCTTTCACCCGATTCAACACATGCAAAATGATAGTTCCGCTCTATCGCGCTAATCGCGGCATTACCGTAGAACACCGCAATATCACCTCTGTGTTGATCTCTGTCTTTTTGAAACTTTCTACTTTTTTCTCCATGGCTCTCGACTTTCTATGGTCTTCAGTGGACATTTCTGTTTGTTCGCTTGGATTTCCGAAGGGTAATAAAAAGGTAATCTAACGCGCTTCTGTTACACTTTCGCCATGCAATTTCAGCTTTTAATTACCGAACACACTTTCACTTATCAGGCTACTCCAAGTGTCGAACATTCGAGAATTTTAGATGTGAAAAATTCTGACAATTTTTAACGTAACTAAAAAAAACTCTTAGCTTCACCGTTCAGAGAACATTTCGTCAAATTAGGAAATTGGAGTACAACATAAACTCGACACTACAGCTAGTTGCTTCCCTCAAGATTCTCTAGGTCGTGTTGCAAGGCGAGTTGGAAAAGCAGTGTCGGAAATTTTCGATGGATATTCTTACCCTCGGCATAGATAGGCTGCAGAAGCAGGGCCGTAGCGAGTACGGTCGCTGCCAGGGGAGCCCAGCTTTTCGTGGGCTTCATTGTCCCTGACGAGTGGTTGACGAAGCTTGAAGTTACAGCCGAAGCCGATTCACATGCACGAACTGTTCTTCCACCTCGAGAGGACTTCTCGGTATGATCACGTGCGTAACGTAGGAAGAAGAATTTAGAGAAAAGAAGGAAAAAAATGACTCAACTGTGAGTTAGAGGCGCGGAGGCGACGTGGCCTGCTCGACGCATCCGTAAGATTTAGTCTAACGTGCTTCAAACATCGTCGATCTCGCTTATATAGTTAGTCGTCTTTCGGAGAAAGTCCTCGCGGGAGTGCAAAAGGATGCTACCAGGTAGGTGAGACTTCTTGGTGAACGTGGGGGACGAGTGTGGGGTGAAAGATAGGGAAGGGGCAAGTTAAGGACAGGAGGGGATCGAGGACCCTAAGTAGAAGATCGGACAGAAGATGCGTCGTGGCGTCGTGGTTGACCCTGGTTAAATCGTTACCGCTGTGTGTGTGTGTGTGTTTTTTCCTTCTTCTCCCTTTTAAAGCCGTCTCATGCATCTTTTTTCATCGTTTTCATCTTTCAATAATTGTTCACGTCCTTTCTTCGTTTTCCTTTCCTGTCGCGTCACGAACTTAACGCTCTCGTTATGATAAATTGCTGCAGTTGCGGCCTTGATGTCATAGCTGATGGAAGAGCGATCGAGGAGATGATGATGGTACAACAGTCAACCGAGGCACGGACATGCATATTACACTGCGTTATCCGATCTTTCGTCATTTTATAAAATATTTATGTAGATTATTTGTTGCATCCTTTTGTAACAATTGCATTCGTTAGACGTGAACTTTACCAAAGGTTGTCCTCTCTCATATCGGAGTTTTCGACGTAAATCAGATTAAGAGTTTGTAAGCGCGTACAATTTTCAACGAAGTACTTCGAGTTCTTTATTCAGTAATTGTAACACGGTTATCTCGTAAATAAACCATCTATCATTTGTACACCGAGGGAAAAATTTCGCTTGTTCTTAACGCTACAGTAGATAATTAATAAATATGAAGTATGATTTATTCGTGAATAAAGTGAAATTAGTAATTTCAGTTACTAAATTAAATGAAATTGGAGCTGTTGTATTTGAAGAACATAGTATTCCTTTGTTTAAAATTATAAGTTGGCTATTTCTTTCTTTATAGATAATATTAGTTAAATAAAATAATCCTGTAAAACATTAGCAACATTACAAGAGTGAATTTTTGGTTAAACAATCTGTCTCGTGAACATGCGGAAAACAAAATCAGAAAGTTGCAAACGATAATACCCATCGGTAGAGTGCAGAGTTTTATGCACGTGTGGAAAATTTTAAGGTACAAAAATACACACGCATAAATAAACTCAACATACAGTACTCGTTATAATATTTAGCGAATAAAAAAATTGCCTATCTAGCTTCTGCTTTTTTAATTATATTCATAAAGATATGAATTTGCATAAAAGTCCGCAGTCTACTTGTCAGTATCGAAAACGTTGCTAATGGGTCATTTTTGACCCAGTCGGTCCTTCTAGTGTTAAGGAAGAGGAAGTATAAGTAGCGTAAACGTAGTTGAGGTTTTATTTTCATGTGTTCTCTGAATGACTCGCATACTTCAAGTAGAAATGGTAATGAACTATTGGGCTTTCGGTAAGCATTGACACTGGTTCAAGTATTTAGTGCTATTATGGACGCTTAATTATTGCAGTCATGATAACGAGGTTAGAAGTTCTTTCGAGTTGGACTTTTTAAAGGGAAAGCAGTCGTATTTTGCATTTTGATTTGTAAGCCGTAAAAGTGCAATACATAGCAACGAACTTTGGAAAGTTTACTAAATTATTTTGCGCTCTAATTTTTCTATTAAATTATCATTACTAAATATTACGAAACTCTACCGATAGTTGTTTGCCGTAATTAATTCTAATACCATGATTACTATAACGCTGTAAGGTACAGCTTTGTAGATTAAATATCAATCGTCGTGTAAAATTGTGGGAAAGTTAGATTATTTGATGGAAATGTTGGAAAATCTATGCTGTAATACGTAATAAAGTCGGGTAATTTTCTTACAATCAGTCTTAGTTAGTAAAAAGAACCATTTACCAAATGTAATGTAGATTTTTATTCGGTTATTTAAAGTACAAACGTGCACTAATCAACATACATACAACACATAACACAAAATGACACATTAAGAAACACAATGCACATATTGGTTTATATACTCAGAAAAATAAAATCAACGTAGATTATATAAATCTATTTTTTGTACTAAATGCAATTCGCTATTTATTAAAGGCTTTTTAAATGTACCAAACTTGTTCGTTTTTTATTTTCAGAGAGATTCCCCTTTTTTCATTCGTGTCCTCCACTTCGAATCGATTACCAATGTTTCTTTTAACCCTTTCGCGACTAGCGCCGGTTATATCCGGCATCCACTAAATGCTTCACACTGGCTAGCGCCGGTTATATCCGGCATCCACTAAATGCTTCACACTGGCTAACGCCGGTTATATCCGGCAACCATTAAGCGCGTCGCATTGGCTCGCGCCTCAACAACTCAAAGTGAAAATTTATTTTAAAATACAGAATAAGGCCTCAACGACATTCCCTTTGTCCGATACACCCTTAAGCCCTCTGCTGTTCCAACGAAATCCTGTAAGATTTGAAAAAACGCGAGACACTCTTAATGTGTACGGTGTGCACTAATGTGCACTAGTTCCGCCGTCGCGAAAGGGCTAAATTGTCAAATTTTTAAATACGGATCCTATGGATCAGATTAAGAATTTGTAAGCGCCAACAATTCCGTAAAGTATTATCAAATTCTTTATTTACTAATTCCAACTCGATCATCTTGCAAATGTAACATAACGAAATTGTAATTGTTGCAATCAATATCATTCTCGATTGCATAAACTAATATATATGTAAATTCTTTCCCCCCAATAATTCACGTGTCGGATTGTCGAGTGAACGAGACGAATCCTCGTTTCATTTAATAATCACGGACGATTAATATAAATTGCCGGGCGACGATGGAACAGCAGTTACACCACATTTTTGCGCAACCAACAAAGGCAGATCGAAAGCCATAGTCTCGCTAAATTAGGATTAAGAATCTACCGGCTGCATGGGTGAGCACGGCTAATGTTCCTACTTAAGCAACCACTTGTCCGGAACAATTTTCTGACCCGTTGCGATATACCAGAGCACCGCTGACGATAAGCACGGATTTCTAGGCCGTAGACACGATCTGTCTATGTAGACGGTAGCTGTTCGCGAAAATGATGGTATCGCCGATCGAATACAGACATACATGTTGGACGTTTCTACGAAGCGAACCTGGTAGAGTGCAATCTAGCAAATCGATGTATTATTGTGTGTATCGCACGTACGTTTCACCCTTTTACTCAATCGTCGTCGGCTCGATGATATACAGCGGCCGATTGCATCTGTGCGCCGTGTAAATTTATTCGCTCGGTTTAGACGTTGCAAATTGGAAGAACAATATGATGCATCGATTTCAGTTCATGATTCCGCAGTTTTATCTGCAGCGACCGAGCAAATCTGAAATCTCGCGCAGGTGATTCTCATTTAGAACGGAGCACGAATTTTCGGTTGTTTCCTTCGGTTTCCCCGTTGGTGGAAGTAGCCGAGTGTGGGAATCACACGGCGTGAGTTGTTTCTTCCATTCAACGATCCGTTCGCAGATCAACGTTCAGATTTCACGATCTACGCACGTTTCACGAGTCTCTATCGTCCGTCACTTTTCTCCCTTTTGTGCCAATCCACACGCTGATGTTCACGAAATATCCCCCCCCCCGACACTTAGCACGCTCTCACTGAATGCTGAAAGAACATTGCTAAATCGACGATTTATTATTGCTCGTGTAGCAATAACGTGGCCAATGCTGGCGCGCCACGGCTGCTGAGATGCACCCGCTATGACAAACGTTGCATTACTATGAACAGTTGGCCCAGATTTGAATGCGTTTATTGCCCGCTGATTGAACCGTTGCGGCGGTGTGTTTGCTCTGTAACGAAAATATCGGACTTCTCTAATTCACCTTAGCGTGCACCGATTGATGAAGTTCCAAGTGGCGAGAAATTGAAGCTCGCGATCTTTCGCCGGTCAATTTACCAGTGTTCCGATAATTGAACCTGGAAATGTAATTGTCGATACTGTTGAAACTTTACCGATATGCGTATTTGCTTTTTCATCGTCTCCACTGTTCCGGATAAAATGATAGCACATCTGTGTTACCTTGTTTTTCCAGAGATATATAACTTGGAATTTTCTAATTTTAGCAGATAGAGTATGAATGTTGCGAAGATGGAAGCTGTTGTTGTTAAATGCATAAACATGTTTAGTCTAAAAAGAGAATTTATTCAAATAAGAGAAGTTTGGTAACGAGAAAACTCTATTTTGAAGCTTTGCATATGCGTATTTCTAGTTGATAACGAAACTATTTTTTGGTTCGGTGGCGAAACGGTCCTACGGGTGAAAACGTCTCCTCGAAAAAATTCAGTTTGCATGTCGTCGTGAATGTTTACGAAACCGTATAAAATTTAAAGTTTCACGGTTTTTTATTGGCGAGGGTAAATTTTGAATAGGAAACGTTTCTCGAAAATTTAGAACATCAAAAACCACACAAATTTTCCATATCTTGTACTTTTCACCATTAGGACCGTTTCGTTGCCGAAATAGCAACGATATCGTTATTAGCGTCAGTTGGACTACATTTCTGCAAAGTTTCAAATTTTTTGGAATTTTTGGACTGCCAAACTTCCCTTGTAAGTTGAAATTAATAACGAGTACAACACGCGTTTGCTTTCAATTACTTCAATCATTCGTTTCGACGAGGATTCGAACAGTAAATTCTTCCATTCCACTGCGATGGATTCTTTTGATCGACAAATGCTGTCAAATCGCTTTCTATCTTTATGCACTACTATCTTTGGGAAATGAAAGATAGCACGCGTGTGCTTAGGAACTTATTATCAAGTTATCGGATACTTTTATTCGATGCACACAAAGTATGTTTACGGATTTCCGGAGAAATTTCTCGAAGAAGTCTAAAATATCAGCAAGAATTAGACTTTGAACGGTTTGCAAACGCTTTAGCATATTAACTACAGAAGCGTAGTTCTGCAACGAAGTAGCTGGCCATCGGTGTGTCATCGGGCAAACTTTTCGTCCCCGAGATTTCACAGTGAACAATTGTATTCACCGAGACGCGCTCCGTCGTGAACAAGTGTTTCCTTCGATTCAGCTGGTGCGATGGTCGGAACAATGAGATTTGCGGCGCTAAGGGAATTCTAAGCGGAGACACGGAGGACGGTTGTTCTAGGAAAAAAGGCGACCAAGCAGTCGCCGCGTTCTCGTTTTTGGTATGTCGTGATTTCCATAGCGCGGAGAGCAGAGATGAACGGGTTAGAGGGACTCAGCTAGGAAGAAGCGGAGATGGAAAGGAGGATAGATTAGCGTGGGGTAGGAAAAAGCGAAAGTCATGTCAGACCAATCGGAGCCGAGGCAGACGGAGCATTGTGCGCATCTCTGCCCTAGATAATTAATATCCGTGCTCAGCCGTTTTCTGCGGCCGAGTGGTGCATCGCGGCGGCATCGTCTCCTCGCCGTCGATTGCCTCATTTTCCCGTCGAGCTAATTGATTAAAGGGATTATTATTACGATGCCGAGAGCAGGATGCGCCGGTCTATGGTTGATTTCCTTGCTTCGTCACCGATCTGACAGCCCGCGGTGTCGCAACACCTGCTTTTCCTACCCTTTTGTCTTGATCACTTCGATTGCTTTCGCGCAAAGATAAATATCTTCGAGGTACGTTCACGGCAGTTCTGAGAGGTTTGAAAATAGATCTCGTTCACCGTGCAGCTCGGTGTATTATTACGGGCGCAAAAGCGTTCGCCATTTGCATATTTATGCCCGTGTTGAAAGTTCGATAATTATCTGTCTATTGTTGCAAATTAAATTCACGTGTAATTCAAATTACGCCTTGATTAGGAACAAACGAGTATTAATTGGTAACGTTATTTGTGAAACCTTTAGTACGTGTGAAAAAATAGTTACCCCGTTTTGTTTCTCGACTTTTCAATTATACAGGGTACTTCGTCTAACTTTGTCACCTGACACATATCTGCTACAGCAGATAATTTAAATGTATTTAAAGTATCGCAAAAGTGTTTCGTATGAAGGTTGCATAATTTTACGGGGGTTGTTACATAGTTACAATAGTTTTATTCTATTAGAAAAGCGTACTTCGTTTCTTTCTTTTTAAACGAAGTTCTATATTCTTCTTTGTCACTATCCAATAGCTACTTTACAGGTGGATTCAATGAGGTGCAACAATGTGGGATGCAGTGAAAGATATGGCGTATAAAAAGTCGCTTACAACACAACAGGACCTGAAGAAACGAATTATTACAGCGTGTGCACGGCTATCGTCTTCTGAAATCTTGCAGCCCGTTACCTGTTCGACGACTGAGCGGCACCGAAAGTGTATCGAAGTCAAAATTCGATGAAAATGCCCGTGACTCTTGCGACACGTCAAATAAACAAGTGAAAAGTTCAAAAAAATTGAAGATTAAACAGAACGTTACTTCGTGCTGGTGCCAAAAATTGAACAGAAACTTTTGTGCGTACGACCTTTAGTGACCTTGAAGGACTTACTGTTGCAGGTTGTTGAACTCTGCAATCTGAATTGAAGAACTGCAATCTGAAATATCTGAAATAAAAAGTACCATTTCTTTCATTGTATCGTATATGACTGAATTCGTCTTGACAATTGCTTTCGTTTCATTTAAAAAATCGAAGTTCACCTTGATATTTCGAGAATTTTAAAGCACGAAAAAAATATAAATTGCGATGTATTTCATTTGAAACAGTTTTTAACAGAATCAATAAATAAGGAGTTATTTCAGATGGCAGTTCCTATTGACTCACCCTGTACACTGGCAAATAGAACACGGTAATTCCATTTAGAAAAACGAAATTGACATTTGTATCTTATTAAACCGTTTCAACGGAAGAAAACGGCAGACTGTATAAAACTGCAATTTTTGTGGAATACATTTTTAGGAAATTTTAAATGTAGCAGAAATATTTCAGGCGACGAAGTTAAATGGGGCAGCCTGTATTTGTTCATTTACGTGTGAAAAATAATTTTTCTACGATGCTTAATTGCGTACTCCGTTGAATATTCTGTATCAGTGTTTCGTGCCAGTATTAGGTGTTAAATCAGTGAAGTGACTACATAGCATGATGTTATGCGCTGTGAATAACGATAGAGAAAGTTTCAAATCACAACCTGAATCTAGTTGCATCAATGACAATACCGCTTTAGAAAATGAAAAATGGTAAATCGCATTATCTTCTCATTCGCGGTGTTTTATTTCAACGAATTGTCTGTCTCTTCGTGAAACATTACGCTGATGGTATGTTTAGATAAACTTAGAAAATATCTTTTCTCGAGTTGCTATAAATTGCAGCAATGTAATTTTCCCGTTTTGAAAATTGTGCCACGTGGCCTTCATTTCTTTCGCGAATATTAAATATCAAATGTTAAGCAGTTAATGTTACTTTTACTTTAAAATTAAACGATAAATGAGAATTCTCTGTGAGAAACAATGATGCGCAAAGTAAGGGCAATTGATAAATAGATGAAAATAACTCCTGTAGTAAACAACGTTGATCAGAAAATGTATTCCAAAACGAAATAAAAACTTTTATATATGAAAGTTGTAAAAACGACCTTCGCTATTTTCTTCGCGATTCCGACTAATTGCAGTTTTTTAAAAATTTATACAACCGTCGGAATGACGGCAAAAAGCCATTTCTCTAAGCCTTATAAAAATAGCGGTGCAAAATCAAATTTTTTTGACAACGATCGATAACCGAAAAGTCACGCGTACGCGTCTTTCACGATAGCGCGCGGGTGAATCTCTGTTCGCCCGTCCCTGAGCGCGGGCTCTACGGGCGCTATGATTGGCCAGTGTTTTTCGTTAATAACTCGAAAACGAAGCTTCAAACAACATTTTGGTAAAGGAAAAAGTTGTTCACAGTCACCCCAGCAACCCCCCATTTCCGGGTGTTACACTCTTTACGGGACACCCTGTATATTCGAAATGTCATGGATGCTCCTTAACTTCTAATTAAACGGAAACGTGTATTCGATTAAATTCAATGTAAATGTTATACAATTTGTGTTGAACTGTGTAGAACAATTAATTTGATATAGACTTAAAGTTGTTATTATATCAAAGGAGTACGTTATTAAATGCGCAGTTATAATTCCATGCTTTTATTTTCACGAGAGTAATGTTAACTATGGGAAGCAATATTTTAAACATCCAATGTTGCAATTATTAACGCAATTAATATTATTTATTTCAGTATAGTAAGAGAACAAAGTTATCAAGAATCTCTTCCTCATTTAAACTAGAAAGAATTACACGAATATACAGTATTCTTGAGTGTTAACTATTTTAAGATGATTGCAATTATTGTTAATTGCGACGCCCGTAATAATTGATCGAGCATTATATTCAAAATACTAGGCAAAGATATGCTGATAGATACGCTTCTAATTGGTAGCTACTGAATGTTACTTGTATTGCACGTTTCTTACAATTAGTCATATAGTACATATACGTATACATATATATATATATATACATACACAAGCAATATGTTACAAACTATTAACTACGTAGCTATTACTATTGTCAACGGATGCACGACTTGTCTTTTCTCCTTTTACATCCACTTACTACGGGGATAGCCTTCAAAACAATGGATTATGACTAGCTGTGAACATTATTAACCCTTTCAGCGTTAAGATGTCCGATGACGCGTGTTTATTATACGCTGCTCACTTATCGCGATAAAATATCCGCCGAGCTGAATAATTTTTCACTTCTGATGCAAAATATAAAATTCGAAGATTTCAATAAAATTATTCGCGTTATTTATTACAGACATTGAAAATAACATTTTTAATGTGTTTAAAAAATGAACACGTTTCACGACATTTAACAGATGATTATTTACATTTTTATTGGAAAGATTTATGCGAGAATGTCGTTTTAATCGTTTCTCCATCGATTCAAGGCTCTCCTCGGTTGTTAAAATAAATGTTTTATAACAACAGACCATGGCCCCAAGGGTTATCAATGAAAATTCCCAAGGTTGTCATTTTACTCTCTTTCTCGCCGTGTTGT
The DNA here is from genome assembly GCF_001263275.1 of Habropoda laboriosa. Classification (NCBI taxonomy): domain Eukaryota; kingdom Metazoa; phylum Arthropoda; class Insecta; order Hymenoptera; family Apidae; genus Habropoda; species Habropoda laboriosa. Next base: position 391,722 of record NW_017100138.1, on the reverse strand, counting down.
TTAATCTTTCCGTTTACGAAATAAGAAATTACAGCTTGTCTGTACGAACAATCATATTAACAGAGAACATAAATTTCTTCGTGATTACCAGGTGAACATTGTCAAACTTTTGATTAATATCTGTTTTTAACGCTACGCGTTTGGTACAAGTACAGCGTGGACCAAAATTCAGTTCTACACTTTAACTGGCTGCCATTTTGGTTTCATTGGAACTTTGGAGATTTATTATGAAGCGCTACACGATTCGAGAATGTGTGTTTATCGTGGAGACTGATATTGCAAATCAGTATTCGCTAATGTTGTGTATAAAAAATTACGAGGAAAGTTTGATCGAAATCGCGTGCCTGATGAGAAACCAATGAAACATTTGACCGAGAATTTCCGGAAGTTTGGTACTGTGGCGGCTAGACCACATTCTGACCGTCCTTGAACCGGATTCTCGGCTGGAAATATTCGAAACGTGCGTGACAGTGTTGAACAAGAACTGAACACCTCTATCTGCCATCGTGCTCAGGAATTGAGACATTCAAGCACCGTTTTGCACCATATTTTAACGCTAGTGCGGTCTTTGGGTCTTTTTTGACCCACTGACTTCTTATCTTTTCAATAAATTTTGCTGTTGTCAAGTTTGGGTTCTCTTAACGTTATGTTAAAAGTTTGTTGCGTAGGTTCTTATGGGGTGCTGGTAACGAAAATTGTTAGGCATATGTGCTTCGGGTCAAAAAAGACCCAAGAAGAAATACCGAAGACCTTTTTTTCATCCAAAGACCTTAAGTGTATAGTGGAAGGAAAGAACGCAATAGGGTTAACGATATATGTCGCGAAATTTCTTATCACACGAAGTGGACAAGTTGGGTCTAGAAAGCGTGTGGTTCCAACAGTACGGCACACGATACGAAGCAACTTCTAGAAGACGTGTTTCCAAGCCGCTTGAATTCCAAAAGTTCGATTGGCTTGACAGTCTCTGATTTCTATATTTGGAATTTCTTAAAGAACAAGGTTTAGCGAATGAACAACAATTCGACAGCTTTAAGAGAATATTCGCCAAGAAATTAACAACATTACCACCGACACCTTCAGAAATTTCATGCAATATGCACGTCCAAAGAACTCGAATTTGCGTCGCGAATAGAAGCGATCCTCTGGACGACATCGTTTTCCATATTCAAC
>NW_017100138.1:365576-390482 GCF_001263275.1 Habropoda laboriosa | reverse complement strand
TATAAAAATACAATATTGGACTAATTTTTAGAACACCCTGTATAACGGTATCTGTTACAATTTTGAACGTGAACGAAGATTTGATACCGCAATATTTAATTCCCTATTAGCTGTTAAAATCGTTAGAAAAAGAGCTGCAGAAGCAGGTAAATCGTGAGCTCAATTCGACTCGCTACTGGACTATCAATAGTCTCTGTTATTTGTCGTGTTAGAGGTATTCACGGTACAAATAGCAGTTCGCTGGAAAATAAATAGTAGCCAGGATGTTGACTTATGAGTCTCCAGCGGCGGACATTTTAAACTAGCGATAACCGGGAAAGTTCGTGATGCTTCCTGGCGAACACGGTGGCGTCTTCGGATTCACCTTCCTGTCGATCTTTTCGCAATCATAAATGGTCGCGTGATGCAGCCAGCGGAGTTACAATCGGCCACGATTAATCCAAAAGGTCGGCTTACCGCGTCATAATAATCATACCCGTTCGGCCCTTAGTATGCGAAAACCGTCAGAATGATTTATTCAGTTGAACGAGTAAAGTAATTCGCGGGCGATTCGATGTGCACCGACCTTCCCTTTATCCACGATTCCTTTTCACCTACTCGTGTTCCTATCGGCTCTTTTCACCGTAGCCTGATCCACTTTGAGGTGAGGGTTACATCATCGCGACGATCAGGACGATGTCATCGACAGACGGCAACCTCGTAATTAAATGTTCACCTGAAGTGTATCGCATCGTCGCACGATCGATTGCAATTCCCGAGTTTCACTCGTGTCTACCGAGCACGTATAGCAGGCGGCCATATACCCTTACGTGCAGGTTGTATTTTAATATCCGAACAGCGTACACTTACAGGGTGACCATATACATATTTTCATGAAATTTCACCAGTGTTTTGTTAACTGATATTGAACTTTTCTTTTATCTTACGAATTCAACATACTTATGAATATTTTGCGTTGATCGATAACTTTTGCCACGGATAATTGCTCGCGTACACTGCCGTTCAAAAGTCTCAGGACACCTGTTATACTCGTACGTTAGTGACCGCAGTAATTGACAGTAACTAAGAAACAACGCTGGGTGACATCTTAGGTTTAAGGTTTATCAACTCTTTGTAAAAGCAAAACGCACAATTATAAATAAGGAGTAATGTTAATAAGTGAAGAATGAGGAAACATGTAGATGACAATGTGGGAGACGTAACTTGTTTACATTGAATAATCTGCATCCTATAGAATTTGATATATTAAATTTTCACGACAGTGCACTGTCGTTCGTAAGACACCCGTTATGTTCGTACAGAAAGTACTATATGATTTGTTCGTCAAAGTTAGTATCATATATATTAGTGAAAATATGCAGGGTAAAAATGTACGTTACTTTCTATACGCAATACGACGGCTTGAATAGATTTTTTTAATTTGCAATGGTTTTCGCGCAATGACGATGCCGCGACTTTTTTTTTTTTTACATCATACGAATGCGGTTAACGAGACACGTTCAACGACCTACAACAGAACTCATTCTCAAACTCAGTATCGTGACACCGTTTAAAAATTAAAGTATAACTTGCACGTAAATATAATATGGCCGCCACTGTATACCGGGTGGGCGACGTGAAAACGCCACCGAATAATCTTCTCTGCGGTGGTACGAGAAAATTTTTATACGCAATTTAAACCTGTTTCAAAGAGTGAAGGACTATAATTGAAAATGACCTTGGACTCTAAAATTTTCAATCAAAACGGAAACTTCTTTTCACTTTTCACCATTTCTTCCGTCGAACAAATTTTTCTCCCATCTTATTTTCCCGTTGAAACCACTGAAATTACGTAGACAAATTTTCTCGCACCGCCGTAGATAAAGAAGATAATCAAGTGGTCTGTTCTACGTGGTCCACCCTGTATACACACGATGCATCCGAATTACCTGCGGTTTATGCACGTGCCACGCGCGCGTTGCGTGTCGTACATCGAGTTCCGGTTTCGCGTTATTTTTACCTTCGACTTTATCTTGTAATTAACGGTTCCCTGAATGGTCGCATGGTGTCATGTCATATTGTTTGGAAAACAAAGGATAGAAATTATTTATCGCATGTACATTCACGTTTGGAAAGTGACGATTAAGTGAACGAACATGCGAATGGTAATTGTCTCTTTTCTTACTTTTCACGCACCATTTTATTACACTTTTAGAAGAGACATTTCCTTCGTCCGATTAGTTTCATCGAACACACGAGCATTTTTAATGTCGCATTTCAAGGAAAGAGAATTAATGAAACTTAGGTTTGCGTGGTAATTTTTTTTTTATTACCACCAACACTGAGAAAGGTTGTTGGATTATAAAGAGAAATGAGTATGTGTCTGTGTAATAGTAACGGCAAAAATAATCAACATACTGAGACAGATTAATATAAATATATATATATAGAAATAACATAGTAACCATCTGTTTAGTATGGGTGACGCTGATACGTTTTTTTTTCTCTGCGTCTTGCCGATGTTTTGTTTGATTGATTGCTCGGGATAAGAAACGTACTTGCATGGAAAAGCCTGTAATTTGTAGCATTTAGTCAGTAACGAATATAGCAAATGGTAGCTATTAATATAAAATGGAAAGTTAATCGTACGATCATGTTATGCTTGTATAGTTAATTATTTACTATCAGATGGTAAATGGAGTACATGGAGTATTTCTATATATTGAACAAAAATTGTAATTAAACGTTAATACTGTGTAATTTGGAAGCTGTTCTGTGTTCTCGTGGAACTCGAAACGTGAGTTGTGTGCTTTCTGAAATATGCTTATTACAAATTGTTACAAACTAGTGAATTCCGTGATGTATGACGTGACGGCAGTTTCTGAAAAATGTTGCACTATAATTAGAGAAATGCGATGTTAAAATTGTATTAAAGTTTCGATAAAATTATAATAAAGCTGGGATTCGATTAGGTACATTTTGCAATTTTTTAAATATCTTTTCTAACATCTGTGTCTAATTATTTGTTCGTTAATTGAAAGAAAGGTTCTGCAAACTGCACCAAGTAACATCACCGTGCAGCATCGCAGCTCGTGCTGGCATATTCGAATCGAAAGCTATGATTGGAAGTTGCTTGCCGGAAACGGTGAAATAGAAGTGAAAGCATTTTTATATTTTCATTAACGCCGTTATGCTTTTCTAACTTTAATCGTATCCGTTTAAGCTTGATGTCGATATTACAACGGAAAGAACACTTGTACCTATATTTCATTTTTTCCTTCTTTTGATATATCAAAAGAAGAATTCGAAACAACCTTATTTTCAAGATTATACACTTCTGCTTGTCAGTTTAATCGCGTAATGCAAAATTACGACGTACCTTAATTCAATTAATTTCATTCAAGTTGATGAAAATTCCAACTACGTTTATCAAATTCAACAGAGTGACCTTTATCGTTCTCGCTTAATTAATTTTTTCCCTATATAGTCACTTTGAGTTTTGTCGAATTTTAACGGATCCGATTGAACATTCAAGCGGCAGTGCATGTGACACTCGGCATAATATATTTTTCTATCGCTAACAACGTTGTTTTGCATAATTGTTAACGAATTACTTTTCTGCCTAAGGATACACGTATTTTCGTCATTTTTAGTGGATTAGCAATTTAAACGGGGTCAACCTGTATTACTGGTTTTAGAAAGATAATGAGATCAAAGGAGAAAGGAAATTTCCCTGGTGCGAATGATGTTGCCTCTTCGTGAACTGATGCATATGCACATGCAGATACAGTCTTACAACAAAACTCTATGGTGCATGGCTTTGATATGCTTTCAAACTTCTATGATATCATTCTTAAGTGTTGTAACGTGCTGCTTCCTTTTCAGACATTTCCACTATTTGTAAACCACCAAAAAGTAATCATATTTGCTGTACAGTTAAACACGTTACCTGGAAGAATAAAAATTTTTGAATTAACCAGACAAAGCTTTGTTTCTTTTTTTTATTTTGTAAATTTGGACACTTCTTCATAAACCACCAAAAAAGGAATCGTAATTAGTATATAGTTAAGCAGGTAATTTGAAACAAATGAAAATATTTCGAAGTTCTTCATCTTTCTTATGTTTCTCCATTTAACGAGACGAAGTTTGGTTTCCTTCTTTATCGACACGTGTCGCAATTACAAAATTGAAGAAAATCTTCTTCACGAACCGACAACAATTTCTCTCCGCGCGTCATTTTATTGCTCGGGCAATTACCAAACAGAGCGTCATGAAATTTCCACCGTCGTTGTCCGTAATTGATTTAAAAAATTTGCACAAAAACAAAAGTAACCGGAATGTCAATTACCGAGACTGCCTTAATACAATCATAAAATATAGTAAACAGTTCGGAGCTTTCACTGAAGCATCAGGCGCGAGCAAGTGTTAGTTGGATCTTACTTTCTTCTGCAGCTGCACATCAACGCGGAGGATTGTAAAAGTCCCGATGATGCAGGAAGTAAATAAAATTCGGCGAACATACCGATCCAACTGTAGATCTGCCGCTGAGGTGCTACAACAGGTTCGCGGACAATGACGTGCTACAATGAAATCACCGTTGACATACATGCATATCTTTGGTAAATTGTGTTCCGTCGGTAAGAAGAACCGGCGATGTAATTGCACGCAGAGCACGCATGATTTTTCACGAACGTGTGCTGGCCAACGAATAAGTGACGTGATGACGAGCATGACGTGAGTTTATGATACCCATTAAAGAAGCTAATTCTGCAAGTCGTTAGCCTCTATTGTGTAATTAAGAAATACGCGTGTTGCAATCCAACCGCTTATGGACTAATTTAGAAATAGGTATAGTCTATTATTTTCTATTTTCATTGGACAACGCGATTCGTAAAGAAAGCCTCTTGTTCAGTTTAGATCGATCGCGGTCAATTGTAATTACATCGTACTTTTTTCTTTTCTGTTAATCTAATTGCGATGAAAGTACACTGAAGCATTGGGACACCCGTTATGCTCCTACGGAGACTATTGCACGATTTAAATTACGTTTCTCCGTACCACGTGTCATTTTCTAATAATTGTTTATTGTTTAATAATTTATCGTGAGTCTATACATAGTAGATTTGCATTCGGTTAAAAAATTGGTAGATGGTAATAGCAAGAAAAGAAATCTGTAAATTATATAGATTTCATGTTTCAACGCTGGACAATCTGGGACAACGAGGCTGTACGAGGGTATTCTTAATTGCAAAATGTGTAAACACCTAATCGAGTAGTTCTTGCTGATTTGTAATATCGGTACGTATAGCATTAACTCGGTTACACGGAAGCAAACTAAATCCGTGTATTTTAGATCCATGAAATTGATTTATTTTAGGCGCATTATTAATCATATAAAAAGGGAAAAATATTAGCTTGCAAATTCTGTCGGATCATAAATTTTCATATAACAGGCAAGGAGAGGGAGTTTGATTGGCGGGTATTGAATAGTATACAAAATTGACGATACAATTGTTTGGACATTGTTATCTCACGTGATGAATAATCGGGATTTTATAAACTTGGGAAAACTGCTGAAAATATGAACTTAGCATTTGAAGAAGCTTATGCAAATGTTCAGGAAAATTCGAGATTGGTGACTTTTCAATGGAGATGAGCGAAGAAGAAGGCGAGATCAGGGCTGTCGGTGATTTAAGAAAAATTGTCGAAAAACAGTCCACGGTGAATTAGGCTACCCCTAATTAGTAATCCCCTAATTAGGCTATGATATCTTCGAACACCTGAACAATTTTTTAATAAGTTAATTATTCCGACATGAAGACACTAAGAGCAGCATTCGAAGGATTTTTCTAAATTCGAAATAACAAAACTAGTTAACCGTTGAGAGAAGTGTACAGAATCGCGTGGAAATTAGTTCGATTAAGTAGATTATTTTGAAGAAGAAAATTTTCATTTGAAAAAGAGGGTTTTGTTTACTTTGTTCAAAATCTAACGAACAAGACGTTTCTTGGAGGAATTTCATCATCGCAGCTAACGTCGTTTTCTGGAAAGTGTGTTTCGTAGAGGCAAGCGGACTTCTCTCCCGGCATCTTAGAAATCTTCGTTCGTGCAAGCAGTATCTGTTTACCAATTCTAACAATGAGTCGGAAATCAGCGAATACATTTTACTTTCTCCGTTTGGGACATTTGCACATCGGTTGTCGAAGATTCAGCAGAGAAAGTGCGCGATAATTAACAGTATACACCTATGATTTAACACTAAAATTATGGAGAATTTCCGGGAGCATGATTTCATTGTTTTGGCCTTGATTCTGAAAAGATGTACGATATAATCTGTAGCAGTTTTACGTTAAATGAAATGTTACAAATCTAAATCAGAATATTTCAGGATTGAGAATGCTGCTCGCGAATTATTTATGCTTGTGAGTTTGGACATTTATGAAAATTAAATCGTCGGGATAAGACAACGCAATTCCGTGTTTTTATATGCAACGAATTTTTAGGTAAATTGAAATAAGTCTGATTATTTATTTTAGTGAATAAATATCCATTTGTGTGTAATCTTCAAATGAAATTTTCGAAATTGTGTTGAATAATACTGAAATACGTTATTTTAAACTGTATCCAATTTGTTAGTTATGTGTTTTGTCACAAACTGATGTTTCAATAAAATTCTTGCTTCTTCTAAATAATAATAAAAGTGTTTTCAAAATATTGTTACACTCAATTACGCATTATGCTGTAATAAACGATAAGATACAGTGCTATTTCATTATTTAAATAGCCAAATTAAGAACTATATACTCATTCACCCTGTAAATATAATTTCTTTGCAATTCTATTGTATGAAAAAATACGAAATGTATAATATAAACAGCATATACACTATCGTTAGAAGTATTAGGACACCCGTTACGTTCGTACAGAAAGTAGTACAGTAAATTCTCCACAAGTGTCAGTCCGCAAGGAAGCTAAACCAGACACTTGTAGAGTCAGGGACTACGTTTTCGAGCCTCGCGCCCGCCTTTGTAGTTTGCCGAACATAGACAAGGACAGCGAATAAAGGATAAGGATGAAACGTGAGTCGAAGCGACCAAGCGATTTAAATACCAACTTTTTTAATTTTACGTTTTTTTCTCCCGAAATTTTTCTTAACATATTGATGAGATTTTTCTGATGAAAATGACATCAAACACGACATAATTTGAACAACATTTACTTATTAACACGTTCACTGTCTGGCGTGACAGATGAAAAAAAGTAAAATTAAAGAAATTATATTTTTCTATTATGAATTGTCGAGCCGTGAAATCTCGTAAAAGAAACCGAGTGGTGTAGCGTTACACGCCTGACTGACAGCGAGCGAAATAACATAGGACCATCTATACTGACACTTGTAGAATCCAAACTGACTGACACTTGTAGAGAATTTACTGTAATTTGCTGGAAGTATCGTAGAATATCTTTCGCGGGTACAAAACTAGCGTTTGAATGGTGCAGCTTATCTTCTGACCTCCTTAGAATACTCTAACGTTACGACTTATATTATTTCACAGCTACGAATTCTTCATTGCTGGATAATTAGTGTGTAACCAAGTTTTTGCGGAATTTCCACATTATTTGGATGCCCCAATTATTCGACTTGCGTACACTTCCCGGAAAATTTCCATCATTATGGAACTAAACAGAACCACCGTGTAATAAACTTTGTTAATAACGAATACAACGTCGTTAAAGTCGAATGAAAGGTTAATCGAACTCTGCCGGGTAATTGGGTCATACGTTTGATTCATTAATAAGTAGAAACTTTTCCTGTAATTATTCGCGGATGTGAATAACAATTGTACGAAAGTGTTATTCATTTTTATCGAACACTATCCTACGAATAGTGAGTGAATTTAATACATGCGATATAGTGCAATATACAGGGTGGGCGATTTAGAACAGGTCACCTAATTATCTTCTGTAGGTATGGTGTATACGAGAAAATTTTTATACGTAATTTAAATGGTTTCAAAGTGTGAATAAAATGGAATAAGATGGCCCACCCACCTTAATACATAATTCATAAAATAATAAGAAGGCTTACGTTTTGCACAGAAAAGGACGTAAAATGTAAGAAATGAAATGAAATTATTAAATTCTTTTCATTTGCTACATGTAAAAACTAACTTTAGAATAAAATAAGATCTCAAGCAACTTGACTCGATCTTCCAAACTATTGTATCGTGCAATCGTTAGGTTTGTAAAAATACACAATTAAATTAAAAAATATATTTCATTTTGTTAACGACTAAAAAATATCTTAGAAATAATAAAAATTACATTTAAATTGACTATAATTTTTTATCCAGATTGTACTTGTCTTTTGTTTGTCTCAGAGTTAAAAAAAAAAAAAACAGCAACTAAGCCACCTATTTATTAGCAGCAAAAGTTCTGTTAATGGCACCATAGAGCCAGTAGAGCAACCTTGCCGTTATAAATTGCTCGTTAACGAAGAAATCGAAATGTTAACGACGCGTTCTAACGTTTCACAGCACAAGCTTCTAGCTCGTTCAGTTTCACATGAGTAATTTCAGTCAGACGTCAATATTCGTTTTACGAGAATTTATTATCAATGTGATCTCGTTATCGTAAGGAAGCTGACGTTGACAAAAATTTGATGGCAACATAAAGAAACCTCTCCTTCACCTTCTGATTATTATCGTACACCGTGGATGGAGGATGCACGATCTCGCTTCTAAGGTAAAAATTGCTACGAGTATTTCGCGAGAAAAATGAAATGTAGTTATTTTATGCTATGAAATTTAAAGAGAATGCTTGGGAAAATTGGAACGGTACGATAGCATTTGGAACTTGTATCGTGAAACATTTTTGTAAGGTTTACAGAAGAAAATCTAGATTCGATGCTTCTGGGATTATGGTTTAATGTTAAGTTTCTTCACTGGTAATACTTATTCTTAGTTCGTGAAAATTTGCTTCTAACAATAAGTTTGCTCGATTACGTTCATTTTACAAAATGTAGCAAATTTACAACGTCCTTCCATTTGTATTTAAGTACACATTGAGATAAATTGAAAAGTTTTGATAAAACTCTTTTGTTTGCTGTAATTGAGCTGAGATCTAATAAAGCGACGTACAAAGGAAAAAACTGTAAAAAATTGTAACAATAAGGAAAACATACTATCTCATATTTTTGTTTACATATAATAGAACAGTTTTGCATTTTGTTTTTAAACAAAAATTTAATAAAATTCTATGTCAAAATAAAGTTCAGAGCAATACTCCAAACGTGTTTCTTATTTACTGTGTATATAATTTTAACATTGCAAACTAATTACATAATTCTTGAATTAATTGTGCGTTGAACAGGAAAAGCTTGAAATAGATAGGACTATCTTCAAGGAAATTGTTCAAAAATCCCAAAAGTTATTAATTCCATCAATCAATATGAGAAATAAAAAAAATAAAGTTTATTTTAATCAATTTCACCAAATGTTCTTCGAAATAACAAAAATTAAACAAACGTTTTGCTTTAAAATGCTTCTCAGAGGCACGAGACGTGACACGTTCTTCTCAAGTAGTCACGAGTCTGGCTGCTTTCTTCGTTCCCGTCGTTCCTTTATTACATCTGTTCATATCCGGGTTATACAGGGTGTACAAAAATTAGTTCCATACATTAACTGGCTGCCATTTTGGTATAACGCAACGCTATCAGTTGGTATTTGACAATTGTGAAATAGACACAATAGGGAGATTTATTATGGATCGCTGCACAATTCAAGAACGTGCGTTTATCATAGAAACTCATACTGCATATCAGTGTTCGCTAATGTTGTGTATAAAAAAATACGAGGAAAATTCGATCGAAATCGCGTGCTTGATGACAAAATAATGAAACATTTGACCGAGAATTTCCGGAAGTTTGGTACTGTGGCGGCTAGACCACATTCTGACCGTCCTTGAACCGGATTCTCGGCTGGAAATATTCGAAACGTGCGTGACAGTGTTGAACAAGAACTGAACACCTCTATCTGCCATCGTGCTCAGGAATTGAGACATTCAAGCACCGTTTTGCACCATATTTTAACGCTAGTGCGGTCTTTGGGTCTTTTTTGACCCACTGACTTCTTATCTTTTCAATAAATTTTGCTGTTGTCAAGTTTGGGTTCTCTTAACGTTATGTTAAAAGTTTGTTGCGTGGGTTCTTATGGGGTGCTGGTAACGAAAATTGTTAGGCATATGTGCTTCGGGTCAAAAAAGACCCAAGAAGAAATACCGAAGACCTTTTTTTCATCCAAAGACCTTAAGTGTATAGTGGAAGGAAAGAACGCAATAGGGTTAACGATATATGTCGCGAAATTTCTTATCACACGAAGTGGACAAGTTGGGTCTAGAAAGCATGTGGTTCCAACAGTACGACACACGATACGAAGCAACTTCTAGAAGACGTGTTTCCAGGCCGCTTGAACTCCAAAAGTGGTAGCATCGATCGGCCGCCCAGATCTCTAGGCCCGATAGTCCCTGATTTCTTTCTCTGGAATTTCTCAAAGAGCAAGGTCTACGCTAATGAACCAACAACAATTCGGCAACATAAATAGAATACCTACTTGCGAAGAAGTTAACAACATTCTCACAGACACCTTCAGAAATGTCGTGCAAAATACACTTCCAATTCGTGCCCCAAATAGAAGCGGTCTCCCAAACGATATCGTTCTCCACGTTCAACTCCCAGGCTTCGATAATAACCGTGTTACTGAAAAACGAAGTACGTGACGAATTTTTAGGACAGTACTTACACGAGTGAGTACATGGCGAAATGTGACAGCACCCCTCGTTCGCGCCAGTCCTCTCGTTACCCTTCGGGATTCGCGAAAATTGTCGGACGCGGCGGCAGTTGTACAGTTTCCTTTGAGTATCGGATTCGATCAGTTATATCCGTGTTGCGCGCATAAATTGCTGCCGGGTAAATTTCATAATAGTGGAGGTCGATGCGTGGGAGGTCGTTGGCGTCGTGCACCCGGCTGCACCAGCGTGTTCATGTTCCCGGTGAGAGAGGAGAGTTGCGTAGGCGTGGTGTAAAAGGGGTGGAAGGCGTGGTTAGACAGGATCAATAAAACCACCCCCGCCAACGATGTTGGAGGCGCGGAGGTGAAATCGAGGGGAGGGTGGGGGCTGCAAGACAGACGGAGCACCTCCGAAAAGTGGTTTCAGTGGCGGTGCTGGTGATGTCGGGACAGGGGTACGTGGGGGTGCATGGACTCTGCCAAACCACATCGATCCCTCCGGTTTTCCCTCCTTGCTCTGCGATCCTCTTCTCTTCACGGGCTCTCGTCAAAAGTACCATGGCCTATGGAATTACGCAGGAGACTTCGTCCGTAGCGTGCAGTCACGTGAATGCCTGTACACGTAGCCGCTTCAACCAGCCGAGCTGTGAGAATTGTTTTTGTGCTCGTCGTTTACTCCTCTTTATTCTTCTTGCCCTTTTATTTATTCTCGGATTAATGCCGATGACGGTTGTAGTTACGATTGCGAGTAATCTTGCTTGACTGTTCGGGAGAAAACGATATCAAGGAGCGTTCGGACCGTCGATGTGTATTGTCGATACTTCAGGATGCTCGATATTGTTGTACGCGTAAAGGGACCCTCGGACGGTCGGTATATACTGTCAATAGAGGATTCTATAGTAATGTTGAGAACTCTGAAATATTGACGATATACGTACGAGGTGGTTACAGTCATCGTGGTGTAAGTCGCAATTTCCATGCTCTGAGAAGCAGGGAATGTTGTTAGAAATGATCGAATAAATTCTACAGTACCAAATTTCGTTCTGTATCGTATTCGATGTTGCCAGAAAGCCTGTCCCACTTGGGTCGAAATTTTCGGAAATGTGACTCGAACCCCCTCATATATTGATCGTCTTAACGCCTCTTTACTGAATCGTTTATTTCATTTTCTCATCTAGAACACAATGTTGTATTAATGGTACGTCATTTATATAAACAATTATGAAATTCGTTCTCGTTTCGTTCACCGAATGTTCTTATTTAAGTCCAGCATAGGTAGATGAATATTTCCATATTTTTTATATTTTTTCGTAAGGGTTTCAACCTACTTGTTAAATATTAGCCTGGCCAATGTTCGACAGAGGAAGGAGTATACAAGGATACCTTACAAACGACGATATCCAACTTTTCGTTACGTCCTCGAGTTAGCGAGTTTACGAGCGACCCCCGTTTTCTACAGTTGTACGCAAGGGTTTTCATGCGGAGCGTTTAGTCGCGCAATTTTCGTACTTTCTGGTAGGACGTGAAGTAAAATCGAAATATCTGAAATCACACACGACGCGCAGCAAGACTTTATAGTTATTTTCACCTCAGACTATTTCTCAATTTATCTCGACCATGGCCTACCGTTTGCTATCACGTGTACACCTTATAGAAAATCGTGCGATCTCCTCTACCTCTGTGACATAAAGAGAATAGAACATTATGTTCAATGACGTATGTCGAAATATATTTGACTTTTATATAACACGTTATTCGTTCTTTGCCAATATAAAAATGAATAGTAAGAATATTAACTGGCTAATACTTCGAAATCTATGAAAATCTGACACGCTTTTCGGAGATTTTACATACAGGGTGTCCCCGTTTTTTCCGATCAAACTTTGTCAGTATAGCGACCTATGTTTATATATAATATTTTTTCCTTACTTTTTTCTCTTGCATAGAGGATGCTGAGAAAGTTTGATGGAAAAAATTTGGGGGACCCTATACATGTGTAACGTGTCAAATATTCTTTAGTAATTTACTTTCTCGTTTGGTACGTAATTTTTCATCCTCAATTATTCGGAAATATGATCCCTCCGTCGTTTCGAGCAGTAATACATGAAATGATTACTAAGTTGCTATGACAGTGTGTAATTACATTAACATTACCATGTCGAAATGAAATTAAACGGTGTGCACTGGTTGCACCTTTCACGTTAACTGTCTGCATTTTCAAAGACCGTATTATTAGCATCGTACAATAGTAAAGTATGTTAATAACTCATGAAGGGATGAGTATTTGCAATACATAATATGTGCTGATCCTAGAAAATCTTTTAGAAAGTTACTGAATATGTACTGTGTAGATGTTAAATAGTCTTTCAAAGGTCTGTATTACCCTTTCAGAGGATTATATGTTACTTTGCTATATTTGACTTTAATTACTTTAACGTACCTGTATATTTTGAACATCAGTATTTTTACTAAAATTTCTTCATATTTTCGTTGATTACGAAGGTGATATTTTGGAACTGTTTCAATTTTGGAGAATTTTTTATATTTGAAAATATCTGTTTGATTTTCGGGTAACAGCGAACGTGGTACAATAAAAAAAGGAGAAAGATGATTTATCGGACGAAAGTACACAATTTTTGCAAATAACAGATGACGCTGTTTAAAAATTTTATTTCGAGTGTAAATATAGTTAATTGATTTATTTTTAATTTCGAAATAACGAATCACAGAAAAATTTGTAAATTCGAACATTAAGTTGTAGCAGTAACACGGAACAGGTGGGAAGAAATTTTATACTGATCTGATTATCGTCTTAACGAGAATCTTAAAACTGCACCATTCTGCCACTTATCGTTGCATGCTAGTCAGTCTGAAATAAGTTTTGCATACGGTTCGACATTGTGAATCATTCAACGAATTATTCTGTTTCTGTTACGATTAATGCGCAACGTTAGCTTTCATCGCGTTGAAAAAGTATTCCATCTGAAAGTGATTGTGCAAAGCTCTCTGCGGATAATAATGTTTAGTGTACACGCCAGCGACACGCGTGTATTAAAATTTACGCTGTAAGAAAAATCGAAGCGTTAATCTCAGTTTACGCAGATACAAAAATTTCACGGGCCACAGTACGTGTGCTTTGCTTCAACCTTACGAATTTTGCACAAATTCGTTAAAATGTAAAAATATTGAAAGCTGACCAAATTTAACGTTCCTATAAATTCTTCTTTCTTTTTTAATTTGTAGTACATAAAATTGCACAATTTTTGCAAATAACAGGTGACGTTACTTAGAAATTTTCTTCAGTTGTAAATAAAATTAGTTTACTTTTAATTTTCCAACGAAAATAATGAACCACATAAAAACTGATGAATTTCACAAGAAAAATAGTGGGTAACCGTTACGAACCCACTGCCTTTCCCCCACACATTGTTATTAGATACTATTATACTAACATTTTTAATTATTATATTATTATTAGATATTATTATTATCATTACCAAACACCTTTATAATTATAAGCCAAAGACGCCAAGGAGTTAGGAAGGGAGCAAAATCGGGAAAAACCCACGAAGCGACGCTCGACTCCAGGCCCTTTTCCTGACCATTGGTGGGTCGGAAGCAAGGTGCCAAAACTAGTATAAAACCGACGTACCCGCACAAGGTCGACAGATAGTGTGTTTATAGCAGGTTTTTTGCAACTTTTCCTGCATGACTTCGACTTCATTTTTAATTACCAAATTTCTTTTTTATGATACCTGATGTCTCCAAAGTCTTCTAGAGTATAGGGCGGATTTACGCCAGGTGACTCTACACCAAATTCAAGCAAAAATCTACACAGGCGCTGCCTGTTCAAAAGAAAAGAAAAAAAGGTCGACAGATAGTGTGAAACCTCGAACTAAACATTAAATAAAACGACATCAAACACATTTCTGGAATTTCACGCCTTTAACCAACCGGAAACGAAGGCGATCTCAACCGTTACGGCCCGTTCCGTAACAGTAACACAAAAATTGATAAATTTCAGAAGAAGAATAGCGAAGCACGTAAAAATTGATCAGTTGGAATATTTAGTTCTGACAATAACACGGAAAGGATGGGAAGTAAATTTAGTCTGATACTTTGTACATAGTTCCACGTGCATACATTATACGTGATATGGATTTAGATGGACTATGACTCGTTTCGATTCGATTTCCTCTACCTTTAAAACGTCGCCTTTCATTTAAGAATAACACCGTTCTTATTCGTTCATCGATCTCTCCCTCTCCCTCTCACTCGCTCTGTCCGTTATCCGTGATACGGGTTAGTGGCGTATTTTTGTGGCCGGTAGATAGTAAGGCAGAGGTTCAAATTGTCGAGTCTCGTCACGCAGGTACTTTGATACCTTTACGCGATGACTCACCTGAGGCAACGGAGCAGCAGAAAGAAAGAGAAAGGCGTAGGGTACGAGGAGGAATTTTTATTTTTCGTTCTAATGGAAACGTATCACGAAGATATTGTAAATTGGCGTACCTCACGTTCGACTTTCAGACTCTACCGTAATTTCTTTAAATTATGGCATAATTACGGTGTTATTTATTAATTACATAACTGCATATTGTAAAATTATTGTGAAATTAGTATAGGTGAGGTACGTTTCAAATCTTCCGACGATTAGAATGCTAAACCTGTAATATTTCCATTCGAAGCGTTTCTTCGATATTTTCTAAATATTCTTGGAAAAATTTCTGCAGTTTCAAGAAAATTTCGTACACCGGTACGTATTCCATGTAATTGTACCAGTCGCTCGTTTGACAAATCGATTAACTCCAGAAAACAAAAAGTAGGGAAATTGATGAAATTGTATACTTCAAATATAAACATTAATATTAACATTTTTTTACATCGTTGCATTAAAAGATTGGTATAGTTGGGGCCACGATATAGCGAGGTCGTAAATTAAACTCTCAAGAATCGGCACCGATTGATGTTGCGGCACTCAAGGCCGTGTGTTGCAGTCTGTTTGAGGGTTCCAACAATAAACGAATGGTAGCATATGATTTGGTACTTCAAGTAGAAAATGGTATTTCATTTACAAATGGAAAATATGTTAATATTAAAGCTACACAATCCTTTTGCATTTTCTATCTGTATATAACACAAGCAGGTAAATGAAGATGTTAAAGACCTCGATACGACCTTTACTTGTAACCGTACTTCCAAAAGCGGCTTTTCCCAGAAGAAAAAAACCCTAAATTGTCCTAGCTGAACTCAATTTTCAGTAAATATATTAGAATCAGTTTGACTTTCGCTGGATACAAGAATTCTTTGTACGGTCCTGACCATGGTTTCAAGTACTTATCTGCTCGTATTTCTGTCAATTTCGGGGTCCCGGCAGCTAAAACATGTTTACTTTGACGCCTAACCGATTTTACGACCTCGCTATATCGTGGCCCTGACTATAAGTTTTTAGAAGCGTTTGGATTGCATTATTAAAACGATTATAATCACTCCGGCTTCTGAAATCAATTATCCATTATTCAACGGCCAGAAAAATTTTCGTCATCTAGTGGTATTCAGTTCAATTATTAAGGAAATTTATTTTAAATATAAAAAGATAAGCACCAACCAAGTGTTTTGTCACTAAAATTCACTTTGGCCAGTGAACGGTTCATATCTTTAAAAGTCAGGATACTCACAAGGGGGAACATCCTTGTTGAACCAAATGGTTTATGAGTATTGCATGAAAAATCGACATCCTGGAGTGTCGGTAAGTTTTATGACACGTCCGAAAAATATGGTTTGGGGATGCCTGCGAACACCCCAGGTATGGGAGTGCACACTGTCACCACGCTCCGTAAGCAGTCCTAATTGTACGCCCGTCCTGTCTACGTCTTGTCCATACATCTTTTCAAATATAATTACTTACCTAGCATAATATACCCCCTCGACAATCCTGAAGTGATAATCACCGATATCGATGAAACTTTGGTACGTGATAGTACTCAAATAAATATTTGACACGTATCTTCTTTATCGGCAATCCTCCACATCGAAGGCGTGCAAATCGCCCTCGAATACGAGGATAATAAACATATTTGGTCAGAATTATTTATTATTTCTTATTTTCCAAATTTACTGTTGAAAAATACAAAACTCGTCGATTTTCACTATTCTTCTGTCGTGGCGGCCCGTGCAGCGCGCACGGCGTCAAATTGTAAACACCATCGAGACTGCGAGACGCACGCAACGATAAAGGATGGCTGTCCTCGGAAAGCGGTGAGACACTTGAGATCCGTTCCGAGGGCAACCAGGGTCCCGACCGACGACGCGAAGGGATTCAACCGCCGAAAGTCGCACGAGCGACATCAGACGTCTCGTCTGGGTTTTCAGAAATAAAAGATTTCAAGAGTTTATTCTCCCGTCACCCACACTTCTATATCTAACAGTTTTCGAGATATTAGGCTGAATATATTTACTGCCTTCATTTTTTAGGGTGATTTCCACCCCTTCACCGTTGACCACTGTCGGTACAAAAGAACACCAAAGTTTCAACAATATCGGCGATTGCTTATAAAATCATATCATAAATTCTCGTTTCTTTCTTAGTTCTAAACGTTTTTTAGATATTTTTTAACCATTCCTGGGAAAATTTCAATCAAATTTAATTCACCAGTCTCTAAGCATTATATCTCCAGAACTTCGAATACTTAGTACGTACAAATATCTTATTTCTTTCAACCTCGTTTGCTAATAAAATCGTGTTATAAATGATCGTATCGCGTATCGCTATGGAACTTATCGGTAATGGTAATTGCATTTACATAACAATTAACTTCCTTGCAGAAGTGCAAGGAGATAAAAGGTTGTCGGTTACGAAAGAAGGAAATCTGTTCAATTCTATGCGATATAATTTATTGTAATTGTAAACGAATCAGGTCACCCGACGAAACTCTTGCAACTTCCGTGTTCATCAAAGCAAAGCAATGTTTTCGTTCCAGGTAGATAAACCTTAGGCAAACATTGTTGGCTGTACACGTTTTAAAATAAGGAGATTGAGAAAAAAGATCGAATCGTACATGCACAAGAATTGCTTAAATGCAAGAGGATTGCAACATTCGAGATTTTCTGTTCTTTAGTCACGGTATAACAAAGACACTCTAGAAAAGGAAATAAAAGCGAATATTTTACGATTGATATTACCCAACGAACTGGGCGTAATTGCTCGAATTTAGTCAAATCTTCGTTGCAATAAAGAAACGTAGAAAAGTCTAAAAATTGATGAAATATTTTCGATTATTATTGATTTTCTGACTGCATTTTTCACATCTTTTTGATATTTTTGTAAACTGCTCAATTGCTCATAAAGGAAGAAGATGCAGGTGAACAATTATATTTTTGCTAAATATTACTTACTCAACTTGTGAATAAAGTACATCGTTAGAAAGTCGGCTTTTTTAAATCTCTTCTGTATAGATGAGGTCATCCCGTAAGTTCGTGCCGGAAGCGAAAAATATTTCAATGAAAATCCAAGCAAATACTGTAGCGACGACATAATAGTCTTACCAAAATATAGAAACAGTTGTGGAGCGAGAAGGCGTTTACGTTTTTCTTAAATCAAATTTGAAGGTTCGTTGGAAATATTGATCTAAGTTAGAAAATTCGACGTGAACTTATGGAATGACCTACTGTAATAGTATCTATAAAATACGCGTGTAAAATGTTACAACGAAATTCAGAATATCAACAAGTTGCGCAAAGGTTTCAAGCAGACTGCGTGTTCACGGTCCGAAAAATCAAACAAAGAGTCATTTTCTAGAATCAGTCTGTGCACTAAAAAGATACGCACGTGTTGTCATTAGGTGTGTAAATTAATTCTTATGGCAGTTTCAAAGAAATGCCATCTGTGTTCGCATAATGTTAGTTGAATGACAAACATACACCAAAAATTATGGTTGCCGACAAGACACACACACTGCACTGTGTTTGCATTTGAGCTGAAGCAAAATGCTGCTAAAGCCGCTAGAATGATACCGAGCCGTTTATTTTAAACGTGGTATTTAAAAAAAAAAGTTAAATTAACGATGACAATAGACAGAACTTAATATGATCTCTGTATCTGTAAACAAGGTGTAGTTAAAACAAAAAATTGGACTTGCTCCACTTTCAACATAAACGGCTGATATGTTCGGCTCCTGAAGGAAACTTTAGCCGAAGAAGTTCGGGGGCATTGAATCGCAGCAAGAAATTTTTATAGCAATTTTGAACCTTGGTTGAGAAGTCACCTGGTTTAGTCTCCAGATTTGGCTCCAACCGATTTCTACTTACTCCGGTCTCTGCAACATGCACTTTAAATTCGTCGAATCGAAACCGCGACAATTTCTTTTCGCAGTGGAATTCGTCAGTTGGTCGAAAGGTGGGTCAAAGTTATGTATTAAAATTGTGTTAAAATTAATTTAATTAATATACACGCCCAGTATATTAATACTTTTCAGCATTTTTATCTGTAACTGTTGGTACATAGTAAAATTAATTAGAGTATATAATGAATTTTTATTCATTAATTATGTCTTACTTTGTTAAGAATAAAATGAAAATAAAAATTACTTTAATTTACCTTTTTAAAAATACAGCTCAACAAACGAAAGAAATTACCGACAGTTTATTGTAACAATCTCGATGTATTTCCGGCTTCCATAGATTTTAGCACTTTCAGGTCAAGGAACCCACAAGTCGTTCCTAAACTACTGACAAGTTAATCGATAAGACAGTGCACGAACTTTTATCCAGTTTGCGTACACGTGTGGCATATGTAACGACTTGACGGAATACATGTTTATCGAATAGCCAATTTTTTTCACCAATCGTTTCCAATTTCACTGCTCGTCTCATGGCCCTGGCTGTTCGTTGAATTTACCAGAAATTTTATGGAGAGATTTAAAAATGGTGATCATCCAATCACAAAAGTTTCGACGAGATTCCACTTTCAATACTGTTACCACTTGCCACTTTCAAAGAGAATACAATCGAAATTCTCGATATTCAGAATGAATCTCAGCAATACGTAGTATATAGAAATCTTGTAAAACAAAGGTTTACAAAAGAAGAAAATCTTCGCAAATTTTCTCACCTCTCTTTCGAATACAGAAGATAAGGAAAATTTGACCTTGAATCATCTTGAAAGACCCACCATCATAAGTTGATAAATTCGTCTCGAAATTGGCTACACCTCGAACAAAATTCTGCTCGTCATAAGATGTCACCCTCGAAACGCAGCAAGTTCTACGTGTTTCTTTCAATAACGAATAATTTATCAGGTAATAACGGGACACCCTGTGTAAATTACTGAAGTACGAAATGATAGTCGTTAGTTTTATTCCCACGTTCGGGCTGAAATTTCACACAGACGTTAGTTCCATCCTTACTAACGTCTAGAAATTGTAAAAGTCCAACAGCAAAAATCCTTACCGCAAAGTTGGGGTTCAAGCATGGTTTCACACAGACGTTAGTTCCATCCTTACTAACGTCTAGAAATTGTAAAAGTCCAACAGCAAAAGTCCTTACCGCAAAGTTGGGGTTCAAGCATGATCGGGCGTCCTCGCTCATTCTCCGTCTTGTTCTTCGGTTGGTGGTTTCGATGGAAAGTAGAAACCTGGTCTGATAGGGGTATAAGCTACAAAGCTGAGGCACCCTGAGTCCTAAGGACGACCCACACTAGTAGTTTTATTCCCATGTAGAAAAGTGGATTAAAGTGGTTGGCATATTTAACATTATTGAAATATTTACTAATATCTAAAAATAAGATTCTTTGTAGATTCATATACAGGGTGTCCCAGTTTTTTCCCACCAAATTTTGTCAGCATATTTTACGGGCATAATTAAGAAAAAAATGTTATATAAACATGGGTCGTTTGGTGTTTCGTTGAAAAGTTACAACGAAAATACGAAATACGAAGGGAATGGCAACGAATTGGCGGTCACTACGATACACGACCTATGTTTGTACAACATTTTTTCCTCCCTTATGCCCACAGAACGTACTGTCAAAGTTCGATGCGAAAAAAGAAAAACTAGGACACCCTGTATAGTATGTCGAATAATATTTTCTTCAACATGGCTTCCACGTATTCTTATTTAGCTTCTCATTTTTCACACCTAGCGCCAGCATTAACGAAGAAAATATGTACTACGATTTGTAGGTTATGTTGTCTTCCTCGCGATAAAAACTTTTACCATATTCATACCGCGTCAGTAAATTGTACTTTATTCATATCGAAATACACACGCCCCTCAAACGTGCCCAACACTCTAAAACCCTCTTTCTTTTATTCAAACAAAATTTTTCATACATCTGCACAAGCAACACTTGCAAAATGCAGAGAAGCATCATGATTTAATTATCGTCCGTAAGAGAAACTGCTAATTCTCTTCTGTTGCGTTCATTTACAGAAATACACGTTCTCTTTAATATTAGATAAAAATCAACACAGGCACACCGTGCAAACTACCACCGACTGTCTCGTTCGAAAGAACATATCGACTTAATTAGCGAAACTCGCCGATGTACGTGCGCGTAATTGCTTTTTATTATGAGCGTCTCTAGTCGTTGACCTTGGCCTTTATTACGTCAGCCCGCGGTCATTAACTTAGTTATGTCACTTTGGATCTCTACGTTGCTTTATTTATGAACGCGCAATAGTTATACCCCGACGTTTCTTATAATCTAATGCGCGCCGAGCCTGTTGTAATCTCGTAACTCGCTCGTTCCCTCGAAACCGCCTTGTTCGTGACACGAGAGCGTAGGTTAATTAAAAAGAGTTACCTTCGGGTATGAACCGAAAGACACAGCTATTGCTTCTAGCTTAAATGGAAGAACGAGGGAAAAGGAAGGGGATAGATCAAGAGGAAAGGAAGAAGAATGGCAGACACCGGTTAACTGTTAAGGAATTGAAGTCTCCGGGAAACAGCGAGTATTGCTTTGTTTCGCTTGTCAGACTGCCCCCCTGTTGGACAACATTTGTGCAGTTCGTTTCATTGTGTTTGGAAAACGAAATCGAATTTAAAGAACTGAATAATGTTGCAGAGGTATTGCAACGCTATTTAGTTCTATTTGATTTACGAAGCACAATAGAATTCCGATAATCCGGCACGCTCGAGACTTCGATGGACTCTCAAATATGTCGGATTATTGGATAATATCTTTGCAGTGCGGTAAGAATAAGGAAAATTATTTTGAAAACGGCCATTGCTAATACAATAACGTAATTTATCGACAGAAATGAAATACACGCATACAGGATGTTCCATGTGACTCGACACGCGATATTCCAGCCGTTTGCAGTCACGTGACAAAGAATGTCGGTATCGAATGTACAACAAATGGCGATAATAAAAATTTCGAAAATTCGTTGTTCTCATAGCTCATCGGGTTTTTCGAATAGGATTAGACATTTTTTTCTCGACATGTTGTAGGGGATGTTAAGACGAATTCAGAAAGCACGTAACATCATATTTTTATAAACACAATACTATGTTTACAACAGTGGAAGTAGGGATATTTAACTTTCAGCTGCATTGTACTTTTGAACAGTGCGTCGTCGCGTTATACGGAACACTGATTTAAGGAGTATCTCAATTTGAACCTTAATATTCTCCTTTGAACGCTTCCACCTTATTTCAATGAAACAAACTTTAAAACGATACGGCTAAGAGAAACAAATTTGCGGCCGTGGTGGAACATCTGGATCTTCCACACGCGTTATGCACTAAAATCTGCGGCAGAGAAAGGGTTAATCCTCTTAATCTATCTTCATAGGCTGATCATTACCGGCAATTGATGATCATATAGTAGAATACGGGGCAATTTGAGCATTGCACGAAGCATATTAATGGAAAATGTAGGAAGCTACTTTTACGACAGCAGTAATAAGGAATATTAAAATGAATCCAAGGTCTCATTTATCACAAGACGCATTAAACGCAACCTGGGGCCTCATTCTCTATGGAAAACATGAGCAACCTTTCCTAGTCCGGGGGCCAAATTATCATTCTGTCTCCGAGTCAAGGGCCGGACCAAATTATTAAATGAAATAAATTAATATTAAACGATATTAAAACAAGTTGCTACTTCATATTTCATTGTTTTCTCCCACAATGAATCAGACGAACTTCGCTGAAGTGGACTAAGGCCGGGGATTGCCCATATGTGCTCTACGGGGTCACATTTTGAAACCTTAAAACAGTATAAAAGGCAGCCTAGTTACAGTTGCAAAATAAAGCACTTATTTTTAAATATTAAATTCCCGATATAAAGACAAGTGGCCGCTGAAACCGGAAGCGGCAAATTTATTTAAGAGTTGTTCTTTTGAGGCCTCCTAATGATGTTGCGCCTAGGGCCTGCAAAAGTGCAAATGTGGCCCCGGGAAGAAATTGTGCGGGGAAAAGGAAATGTAAGATACACAAAAAATTTTCGAAAACGTACATCATTTGTGGTTAGGGCTGCACCCTTCATACAGCTCCAAACATTATTTTCGTTCAACTGTTTTAACAAAGAATTCCCTTCTTTTCCCTATTTGTATTTTATTAAAGTATTGAAAGAAATACGTTTGTATATTCAATTCCATAGAAATTGTTCAAAATATTGTTTCGAAATCGTAAAATATGCGAGGAAGAAAGAGTTAGTCAGTTTACTTATGAATCTTCACAAACCTCAAAGTATAAAAATTCCACTCACCATCGAATGCCGAATTATCGAGATTCTGCTGTAATAGGTATGCACCTCTGTTTAGTCAGGTTTACTGCGTGCAATTTTGTTATTATAACTCGTAGTTAAATAATACACGTCGTACTTTAATATATTAGAAAATGTGGAATTAGAAGAAAGTTTGTATGAATTTATGCTTCCTCTTCCTTTTTCCTTTAATTACTGACTATTTATATCCAATGTACCGCATAACTTAAAATATTTATGAAGTTATAAATTCAAGTGAGACGATGCATTATACTGTTCGATGATATTATTATACAATCATTTTTTTACTTACAAGCATTTATAAGCATTTTCAAAAATTTTTGGTAAACAAATATAATTTTGGAGAAATTATTTAGGATACGTTTCTTATTATTTAATAAGCAACGTTAAGCGATAATAACCGTCTTGAAAAATCAAGGTTCCTTCAAATTCTTTAAATGGAACGAAATAGAATTTTGTTCATATTATAGGAAACATTAAGAGGAATTGAACCAGTATCAAATAAAGCTTTTACGCGCATTGTATTACATCTACAGCAGTGAAAATTTCAGTACTGAAACCAAATTAGGCCCTGGGAACTTTTATCGAAACTCTAATTAAAACTGTCAGCATAAGAATGTCATGTAAACCAAATATGTATTGCTATTTTGTGCTATATTTTATACTATATGATCAATATTACGTTTAAAAGGGTATTAATAATTGGTAAGGAAGCATATTTCAAATAAATATAGGTTAATAAGATATTTCGTTTCGTAATTACTCCTGAATTAATTAAAAAGCCAATAAGAATACTCCTTTCTTGTGGCAATAAATAGTACGTGAATAAGCAACAAGTATGAAATTTTCGCGAGTTCAAACGGATTATACGCCTGCGTGAAGTTACATGCTTCTTTCGTCTTCTTATTTATCTCGCAATAATATTTTACATTTTCGTTAACACTCCGCGTCGGAGTATCGACGAATGTTCATAAAAGTCGTCTGTTTCCAGTGGAAGATTTATCAGGCTGCTTAACTTCTCCCATAAAGTACACGCGCACAATGGATAACGACCGCGGCAGAATGAAGACTCGAACGTCCCGACTTAATTAACTTTCACTTTATGATTCCGTTGGTAAAGTAACGAAGGGTCTTCGCACCTATTGCCTCAGAATTTCCGAGGCTAGAGCTAACGAGCCTTAGAACTAGCTCACATATTCGCGATCACGATCGAAACGCGATCCCGTGTGGTCGATCGTTGAAGCGTTCGCTCGATCGATATTACAGGAGAACCGCGTGGTGCAAAAATGTATCATAGAACCGTCTGCTCGGCGAGCACGAGTGTCTCTAATGATCGATCAGGCCCAAAATTAAATCGTGTGCTAACCGATTACGAAACCGCCCATTACACCGTATCCCGTTTCACTAATT
>NW_017100138.1:329889-365528 GCF_001263275.1 Habropoda laboriosa | reverse complement strand
GCACGGACGACGATGGTAATCATCTGTCAGTCGACTAATGAGCTTTACGTAAGCGCATACATCGTTGATGTAAACACGGTCTCTGGGTAAATGAATAACGTTTCACGAAAAGAGAGAGAGAGAGAGAAGCAAACGAAGTCGGAGGCGACATATGAGAACTGCGCTCGTAAACCGAGTCGCGATGCACGTGATAACAAAGGTTGGCCCTAGCCTCTGTCTACAGGGTGGATAGAGGAGAGCTGAAGGAGGAGGGCCTAAGGGCAACAGAAAGCAAACGCGTGCAGCAGAAAAACTACACAACTCTTTAATGCCTACCTGCCACAAACAGCATGCTGCGTTCCCTTCCGTGAAACTAAAAGAAATTATTGTTCTGGGTGTATGTACGTTGCTTACCAGGGTGCCACCAACCCACATCTCTCTCTCTCTCTCTTCGTGCCACCCCTTTTATCCAGCACCGCGTACCTAATATAATATTCGAGGCAATTACAGTGTTTGCGGATCAAACAGAGGGACTCGTTTCATCTCCTCCGTAACGCGCCTGCTCCCTCCACGTGACCAGTCACCCCTTGTCGCGCGTATAGGGGGTGGTGAGAATGTCATTGGTGGCAGAGACGAGGAACTGTCGATCGTCGATTTTCTCTTTCCATTTCCGATCAATTGGCTACGCGTTCCTTCACATGCAATTCGTTTCTCTTTGAGAGTTTTTAACCTTCGGACGACGATGGCCGGGTCACCGCTGACCCGACTTTTGGATGGCTTTGTTTCGAACCGGTATTTAAAATAGATTCGCGACGACTCTCTGTCTCCTTGTTATTTTAACACTTTAAGCGCCGGACCCGCTTCAAGGCGTTTTTACACGTTTGTGCAGAAGAAAGTATTATAGATATGTCCGCAATATTTATGTCATTAAAAATCGTCGCTGTGCCTGTAATAAGAACTACGTACAAATTTTTCAATAGAAATTTTCTGTTTTACAAGAGTTATTCTATGTCTTTTAATATCTATAAGATTGCAAAAATCATTATTATCGAGAGAAGGGTAACGTTTAAGATGCATAGATAGAGCTAGGGAAAATTTTTAAGGGTAGTTTAAGTGAACGGAAGGAAAACGCCGAAATATCAAATCTTTTTCAAAAAATTTTCCTTCTGTCCTTTCTTCTCTACCTGTCTCGATATGGTGATGAAAAAAGTATGGTAACTCTATTTATAATCTAAACTTGTCTCAATTAACCGAAGCGTTCATGCCTCGAAAAGGTTTTCCTTCGAATCGATGAGAATGGGTCGATGAAGCGAAGACGTCTTTTGTTGGAACCTTAACGACTAATACGGCAAACGTCGCAAAACATTTCAAATTCTACGGACTGTTAGAAAGTCGGCTTTGGCTCTGTAATTTAAATTGTACAATTTACAAGTCAAATGAAGTCGTCACTTCAGAGTGTAAATTGTAGTTATAACTTACTATTAGAAAGTATTTTAAATGGCGAGATATGTGCTCCGATCGATAATTTCAAACAATTTCAATATTTACCACAAACATGTCGTATGACGAAAATTATACCGGCTACTTTATTAACAAAGAGGACCTTTCCATGTGGAAAGCTGATATCTGTCCAACGATGTAATCTGAACTTACATTTATCTGCATAAAAATAGTTACACTATCTTTTACAACAACAAATTACCAACTAACAAAAACAGTGCAAGTGAAGAAAGAACCGAATTTGATGGAAATTACGCGTTCTATGGTTTTCAAAAAAATTGCACATTTATGGCTTTGGCATAAATCGGACGGTATCATTTAAAACAGAGAAAAACAATCATTTTTATCTCCTGTTCATCTTCTCTGCTTCTCAAATCTATTCGAAAACGTTATATCTATCTCGTCTGTACAGTTGTTCTTGTTGCAATTTCCCTGTCATTGTCATGCTTCAACAATGCTTTTGTATCGATTGTACGAAGGTTTGCAAGCCTACCGGCGTCGGTACGATTAAAGGCCCTCAGACAAAAACAGGAGGCATCAACGTAGAGACGGCGAAGCTCTGTCGGTGACATTAAAGAGAGTTGAGAAGAAAATTAATAAAAAGGGGCCAGAGGAGAGGTAGAACAGAGCGAAGGCGGCAGACGGTTCGGCTTTCGTCAGATGAATCACACGTTTCTTCTCACGTGCGACTACCTCGTAAAGTTTGCCTCCTGTTGCAGAATTTTCTTTCCATATGTAGAAGAGGCAAACAGGACGGTTGTTCGAGTTTTTATTTGAACTAGAAAGAAACGCCGCCGCAGGCGGTAGACCTGGCCTGGTGTTGTTGCACCATTTATATATTGTGTCCTGTTGCATCTTCTTGCCTCTCATACGTCTAATGCGAGCCTTACCTCATCCAGTTCCCATAAGCTCGTTTCGCTGTTACACGTTGAAAACAAACGAACACGTTCCATCTAGCGATTGTTTCACGTGTACAATTTAGTCCTGTTTCGTTACCGAGCCTTTCTACTTCCAAACTTATCAACTTCGAATGCGGTATCTTTCGTAAAATTCCTCGCTCGATTCGCGTACCTATATACAGTGACTGTCGCTTAAAATCGTACACCTGGGCAGCTCGGCCGATTTTTTGCAGACACCTCCACAATCTCCTGATACGAATATAATTGAAGATGTGTGGAACGAATTAGACAGGTAAATACGAATACACCAATGAGGAAAGTCTTGGGAAAGCTTTACAAGAGGAATGGTTAAATGTAACACCCGTGTTGCGTCGTGCGCTTCGAACAAGCGGTATGTCCGAGAGTGGTGGCGCAGGATTGTCGCTGGTTCGTGGTGCGGGTTATTTGCTGGTATGAAGTCGTGGTGTGGTGAGGTTGCACGTATTTTATTATGTTAAAAGAAAAAGACTTTATTTTGAAGAGTGGTAGTTTATGTGGTGTTTGTCTATTTTCCCTTTTTGATCTGATGTGCGCCGCCTTGGTGTGCTTATTTATAAAAAGGTTTAGGGGTACAAGGTGGTGGTCTCCGCGAACGGGTCTACCCCCTTGGACGGTCCTCCCTGGCCCGCGAGCATGCCGCCCACCCTGGAATTTCCAAGTTGGCAGGATGGTGATATGTCGCGATGACGGGGGAGTGAGGCCCAAGGGGTAGCTTCCAACGTGACTTTGGGCGGTCAGGGAGACGCGAGAGGTTTTATGACATGTCTATGTCTATTGAATGTTCACGAGTGGGCACCGGGAAGGTATATGGCCCGCAGAAAAGTTATTTTTCTGCAGCCATAAAACGCTTCCTGGGCTTCGTAGCCAATTTGAAAGAAAAAATTAATCAACGCGAAGAAGAAAAGGGGCGCATTCAAAAATAGCGTAAACAGGCGTCCATCTCATAAATCCAATCCCTAACAATCCGAATTTTGTGAAAATTTGGTAAAATCAGTTCCTCGACGACTAAAACGTGTTGAAAATGCATTTGGTTTACCCTGCAAAATATGAATACGAGTTATTTATGTTACATGTTATTGTAAAAATGTATCTAATCCTTTCTGTACGATTTTCACTCACAGCTAAGTTTCATACGTAATGACAAATTTTATCTAATTTACTAAGTATTACTAAACATTTTGTTATAGTTTTGCTATATGTCATTTGGTAGAATTTTCATGTTTTATTGAAAAAAAAAAAAAAAAACGGTTGAACCGCTAGGTGTACGATTTTAAGTGACAGTCACTGTATACTTGCAATAAATTCACCTTGTTAATGAGTTATTTCGGTATCGTTCGAGAGCAACGTCGAAGAAGCTTTGACTTTACTCAAGCTCATTCATTTCAGGAGTACAATTTATGTAAGACGTACATATTTATTTTTCTATTGTGTACCAACGACTGTTTCCTGTGGCGATTGTTTTCTATTTCCAATTTATCTATAATTCTGTTTCATTCAGGCGTTCTTCGACTTTTAGGGATATCCGTTTCCAAAGCGTTACCTTTGAAATTTCTTATTAATAAGTAACGTCGTTGTTAGCAACTTGAGCTTTGTTACTTTCTTCTCAATTCCTCTTCCCAAGTATAAAATGCTCAATATTTTGGTTTCTCCTATTTTACAATTAGCGCCATGCAACGGTGATATTAAAATTATTAAGATTAAGTATCACTTTCATACCTTACTCATAATAACACGTTCCTCTGAGATTTTGGTATAACAAAAATGTCAACTTTTCAATATGTTGCATTGGGCCTGACAAAATTCTCCGTCGTTAAAATCAATTTAATTTTAGAGACATTCGTTTACGTTTTATTAAATTCCTTTATTTTCGTCTGATTTTCTGAATTTCATTTTCCAAAAGAAACTTAATATTTACGATTTTGTCTCTGTTTTTCCGTTGCACCAATGCAGGAATACCGAAGTTATTTATTACCAACGTAAACTGACAGCCAGCTACTACTTCTCAACATAGTCACCGAATATCTATAAATACTAATCGCAACAAAGAACCAATTTTCTAATTCTGATAAAGTTTGCCTCCGATATTTCGTAGCTATTTTAAAGTTGTTTCCTTCTGTTTGTCATCCATGCTGAAATCTTTCCCAGTCGTCTCTTCTTTCATTCGGTCAAACACATGGAAATTGCGTGGTGAGAGGTCCAGACTATAAAGTAGATATTCTCATTGTTCCCATTGAAATTTACGCAACATCATCTGTGTCACAATCGCAGAATCTGGTCGAACATTGTCGCGAAGAGATACCACTTTTCTATTGAATTCTCCGGATCATTTGCTTTTACATACATGGCTATTCATAGATGCTTTCACGTTTAACAATAAGCTAAGCAAGTTATAAGGTTGTCCGGAAATAAATTGCGGCTTTCTGTTATGCCTTATTTACGGCTTTTCTATACGATATATTTTAAATTTATGTTTATTAAGTAATATACCGTTCGAACGTGTAGATATCGCTCTATCATATAAGCGATACACTTTTGTTTTTTACCGTCATTTGTTCTGAGTATAACATAAAAACGTAACAATGGAGAAGAAGCAAATTCGTACCATATTGTTATATGAATTTAAATTAGGACGTAAAGCCGCGGAAACTGGCCGCAATATCAATCATGTATTCGGTGAAAGCACAACTAGTGAACGTACTGTTCAACATTGGTTTAAAATATTTCGTGATGGTGATGAAAGTCTCGAAGATAAAGAAGGTCGGGGGCGGCCTTCTGCCATTGATAATGATGTACTGAAAGCGTATGTCGAAGATGACCCGTGTACAACTGTGAGAGAACTTGTAGAAAATCTAAATGTAAGTAAAACAATTGTATCTAATCACTTGAAGGAAATTGGAAAATCGGAAAAGCTTGATAAATGGATTCCCCATGAACTCAACGAAGGGCAGAAAAGTCGTCGATTCGAAATTTGCTCTGCACTCCTTAAGCGAAACGAAAGTGAACCATTTCTTCATCGAATAATAACGTGCGATGAGAAGTGGATCCTGTATGATAATCGCCGTCGTTCAGCTCAGTGGCTAGACTACGATCAAGCTCCAAAGCACTTCCCGATACCAAAGTTACACCAAAAGAAAGTTATGGTGACAGTTTGGTGGTCAAGAGCAAATAATAATGAAACTGTTACTTCAGAAAAATATTGTAAGGAACTGGAAGAAATGCATAAAAAGTTATTTGTTATACAACCAAGTTTGGTAAATCGTAAGGGCCCCGACTTATCCCCTACAGATTACCATTTTTTTAAACATTTCGATAACTTTTTGCGAGAAAAAATCTTCCGCGATAAAGAGGATGCTGTAAATACCTTCGTGGAATTTATTAATTCTAGAACTCCTGATTTTTATTGGAATAGAATAGAAACTCTTGTAAAACGTTGGAAAAAGTGTATAGAATCTAATGAAAATTATTTCGGTTAAATAAATTCATTCTAAGCAAAACTACACGTGTTTAAATCTCATGTACAGAAAACGCAATTTATTTCCGGACAACCTAATAACTGTTCCTCCATTAGGCAGTGACTTATTTATTGACTCGTCCTTCGATAATTATTCGGAATCAGGTGCACCTCGCCGATTTTGAACTTGAAATATGTTGTCAAAGTTATCATTTTGAACAACTTCTCCCTATATCAATTTAACCCAATATATAATTCATTGATTTATCTGTTTTTATTTATATTAATACTAGGTTTACAGGACGCGTGATTTTGACGTATTTCGAATTTCACTAGGAAAATTACAGAAACCGTTTACATTTCTCTCCTACCACTTATGCTTATTTATAAATTTTATACAACTATATTGTTCGTATTATCGTTCATTTGTAAGTTAATAGTGTATAATATGTTGTTTTTAAATAAAATAAGTTGCTTTTGGAAGAAAATATGCGATTTCATTCACGTGTCAATTTAACGCGTGTCCGTAGAGATAGGTATATAAGAAATGTCCGTAAACCTAGTGTTAAATATGATTAGCCTCAATCAGTTAAGTATAGATTAGGTTTAGGTTAGGTGTTTTGTGAATAACTCAGAAACTAAGGTAATATGTATAGGGAAATATGTAATATGTGGCAATATGTATAGGGAAAAGTTGTCCAAAATGATGACTTTGACAATATATTTTAAGGTGATCAAACCGCTGAAGTATACCCGATTACTCATCCTTCTATCTTCATTCGATGTACGTAATTTAATTCACGAATCATTCGTTCATGTCACCGATTACATAAAACTTATTCAAAAGCATTCATTGATCGTGCAAACAAAACAAAACAAAGTCATTCGGAAAAACACGACAACAGTTAAAATCCTACAAGATTACATTCCGTGAACTCTTTTCGTCCTAATGAAATTTTGCGAGAGATTTGGCGTGCCGTCCCATTCAGAGCCAAAGTGAATTCGATCGTACGGAACCGAATTACACGGGCCGTTCGCTCGACGTTTCGACCTAAAATGCTTTTTTCTTCTTCTCCTCTGTCAGCCCTCCCGTTTCCTTCTCTTGCATCTTCTCGCCGAACTCCGTAAGCCAGAACGTGACTCGAAGTCCGTCGAGCGAAAAGTCCATCCTACGTACCACACTTTGAAATTCGTCAAATTTTTCTCCTAAATTCCTCCAATTGACATTTCATACTTTTCTAAACATAGTTTTTGCTAATGAAGCATTCAAATAAAAGCACGCGTTTAGTTATCCAATCTTTCTTTGTGAAACGTGCTGGTCCAAAAAAGTAGTAGCATCAAGATCGAATAATTTATAATTTGTTAAACATATACAGAGTGAGCTACGTAAAACAGGCCACCTAATTATTTTATCTAGCTATGGTGGTACGAGAAAATTTTTAGACTAAAAATTTAAATAATCGCAAAGGAATTGATGGAAGGAAAATTCTTATATTGGGGAAAATAAATATGGAGAACGATATCGTCCAGATGACGATTCATGGTTTCGCAGTAATGTTGCAATTTCTTTACTAATATTCATTTTATGTTGCCGAATTGTTGTTGGTTCATTAGCGTAGACCTTGCTCTTTGAGAAATTCCAGAGAAAGAAATCAGGGGCTATCGGGCCTACCGATCTGGGCGGCCGATCGATGCTACCACTTTTGGAGTTCAAGCGGCCTGGAAACACGTCTTCTAGAAGTTGCTTCGTATCGTGTGTCGTACTGTTGGAACCACATGCTTTCTAGACCCAACTTGTCCACTTCGTGTGATAAGAAATTTCGCGACATATATCGTTAACCCTATTGCGTTCTTTCCTTCCACTATACACTTAAGGTCTTTGGATGAAAAAAAGGTCTTCGGTATTTCTTCTTGGGTCTTTTTTGACCCGAAGCACATATGCCTAACAATTTTCGTTACCAGCACCCCATAAGAACCCACGCAACAAACTTTTAACATAACGTTAAGAGAACCCGAACTTGACAACAGCAAAACTTATTGAGAAGATGAGAAGTCAATGGGTCAAAAAAGACCCAAAGACCGGACTAGGGTTAAAATATGGTGCAAAACGGTGCTTGAATGTCTCAATTCCTGAGCACGATGACGGATAGAGGTGTTCGGTTCTTGTTCAACACTGTCACGCACGTTTCGAATATTTCCAGCCGAGAATCCGGTTCGAGGACGGTCAGAATGTGGTCTAGCCGTCACAGTATCAAACTTCCGGAAATTCTCGGTCAAATGTTTCATTATTTTGTCATCAAGCACGCGATTTCGATCGAATTTTCCTCGTATTTTTTTATACACAACATTAGCGAACACTGATATGCAATACAAGTTTCTACGATAAACGCACGTTCTTGAACTGTGCAGCGATCCATAATAAATCTCCTATGTGTCTACTCCACAACTGTCAAACACCAACTGACAGCGTTGCGTTACACCAAAATGGCAGCCAATTAAAGGTATGGAACTAAGTTTCGGTACATCCTGTACAATAAACGTCTACGAAATGTTATTTCCAGCATGCAGACGTAGATTTCAGCGCAATTGCCCATTGTGTGATTAAAATCGCTTAACGTCGTTTTCCCACTTCGCAACGGTGAGATTTCGTCTAAGATTTCGGCTTTAAAACATCCGTGCCAACGTCGTGATTACAAATGGGACGACGAAGAGTTAATAGTCCGCTCTGAATACCGTTTGCAAAGCAAAACTACGATTCAAGAATAATACAGTCGGGTTCCGGATTGACAAATACTGTTCGCCACGTCTAACCATCGCTAGAAGATTTTCATTAATTTACTCCTCGGCTAACCAGTCTTACAAATCACTTGGGAACAGTAGGTATATTTGAATAACACAGACGTGCATACAGCTATAGAATCGGTGCATTGTATTCTCTCGTTTGGATATTCCGTATCTACGGTGTCGTTGAATTTCGAAGTAATGGCATCGATTATCTCGTTACAGAGATACCTATAGCTCTAGGCTTGGTGAGGATTTCCGTATTTTAAGGAAAAACGAGAAAACGAATGTCTACAGCAGGCATAGGCAACATTTCCTGGTTCTAACGCCAAGTTATCATTCTATCTCCGAGTCAAGGGCCAAAGTAAATGGGTTTTCGCGTGTGTTTTTATGTGTCAACATATTAATACCTCCAGTGTAATGTTGTACGTGATTATGTGTTTGATACGACTTTAGCTAAATCTTAGATAAAAAACGCTAGTATGTTAAATAAAATTGTGCAATTAAATACGATACTAATCAGTACCAAGAGGGCCGAATTTAAAGACTTCGCGGGGACGGATCGCGGGCCAAACTAAAAGAAGTCGCGGGCCGCGAGTTGTCCATACACTACCGGCCAAAAGTTTGGAATCGCTGAGCATTGCAATTTACACAAAAATTTCCAGAAAAAAGTCAGCGACTTTGAGAATTTTTTATCGTTCGAATCAATTGATACGAGATAAATTGATAAACGTAGCACCAGATTTAATATTGATGAAAAGTGGGATGTGATTCCAAACTTTTGGCCGGTAGTGTATGTGGTCTACAGTGAGGGTTCCTAAGAATTTGTAGCG
Source organism: Habropoda laboriosa (assembly GCF_001263275.1). Classification (NCBI taxonomy): domain Eukaryota; kingdom Metazoa; phylum Arthropoda; class Insecta; order Hymenoptera; family Apidae; genus Habropoda; species Habropoda laboriosa. The sequence goes on along the minus strand of NW_017100138.1, from coordinate 356,046 downwards.
GCGAGGCTGTAGCAATGAAGGTATTATAAAAAGGATCAGTGTGGATTGAAAAAATGATATCGTTAATGAAACTAAAGGTACCGTAAACTGGGGGAACATTGGCAGCTGTACACTCGAACACTCGATAATTCAGATGTAAATACGTAAATCAAAGTTTAGATCACAATAACTAATCGTTTTGTCTTTAACTGCATAAATAAGCTAATTAATTTAAGAATACATTAGTCGTTCGAATAAATAGAAAAATATAAAAGAGAGTGCATTGAACATAAGAAGGAAGAAATTTCAGTGACAATGTAACTTCAGATTAGTAAAACTTTAGCTGTCAATGCTTGTAGCGCAATCACAAAAGATACAAATGTAAAAATGTTAATTTTTATGTTACCCGGTTTATGGTAATTATTCGGAAAGCAGACGGCATCATCGATGTCGACGATTCTTAAATACACTAGAGTCTTGATTATTCGAGGTGATGTGGACCGAGTCTATCTCGGATAATACGGAAGGGTCGATGGGTGTTCATAAATCGTGCAATACAATCGCAAAAAGACATTTTGATCCTGTAAAATTTAATATTTAAGTTGAATTAACTACTTATCAATTAAACAATAATAATAAATTATTAAGTAAATTATTATTATCAAAACACCCATCGACCTTAAGTTCAAAACACCTCGGATAATAGGAAATGGTTAAACGGAGCTCGGATGACTCCAGTGTATGCTGTAATAAATAATAGCGGCGATAAGAAAACGGGAACTTTAATTTTATAGTCAGAAGCACTGCAGTCCTTATGGACGAGCCGCCATTGAATGTCTACCATCACTCTGAAAACTCTCCACTATTTATAGATAATGGCCTGACAGTGTGCGTTCCCTAATTGAGTAACTCGTTGAAAGTGTCTCTTGAGCTCACGCTAAAGTTTTAACGATTTCGATTCTGTTAAAAATTTGCAAATTCGTCGACTTAATTTTGGGTTGATTTCGTAGCATTTTCTTTCATGTTTGCTCGTACAGTGGCGAATGTTCGCCATCGATGAAAAGTTACTCGCACCATTTACTGTAATATTCTGACGGTTTTCTTTTCTTCAATTTCTCATTGATGTCCAAGGACTATAAGCTTCAAGATGTAAGTAAAATATTACCGTACTTTCAAATATTATTAAAATCTGGAAAAATTCATTTATCATATTATCTCGTACCTTAGTGAATTTCTATACTTGCTGAACGTGAAACAATCCTAAACAGCCATTACAGAATTATTAAGATCCTCGAAAAAATTACATGATATAAGATATAATACTAAGTTTGGCAAATAAATGTTATTTAAATTGTACAATACTTTCTGTAGAAACGTACTGGGTGTCCTAATACTTACGAACGCCAGTGTATATGCTGATATATTAAACGCTAACTTATTTATAGGGAATGACGAGCTGAATTGAGATTCACATCTCCTCTACGCACCAGCCTAACAGAAAAACAAATCACATCGAATTTTGTCTTCCTTAGATACCATTCAACTTTTGTCTGAAACACTTTTCGGTACAATCCACAGTTTCGAAGATATTTCAGGTTCTAGTCTTAGCTGTTTCACTGTGTATACTTTTCTCTAGACAATCGAAGCGCCCCTTTAATTACAATTTCCAATAAACAATATTTCTTCAAACGACATCTGGACAGTGGTAAATCTTCAAGCTGTAACTAAGCTTAACTGTCCACATATCAGAAAATTTCACAAAACATTCACGAAAGATCGCAAAAAGTAAATTACTATTCCAGTAATTTACATTTTCAGGAAAAAGAAAGAGCGTATCTTCAGTTCACAGAGTATTCCCATTCGACAAAGGCTCCTACGAATACTCTGACCGTTCGTATTTTTCGCACAGTTCAACGATCCTGGGTTACAGCGGCCCAGTTGCATCACGTGTGGAAGTTGCAGGCCCAGAAGAAGGCTGAATGGTCTCCGTACGCCGTGAAATTTCTCACATTAGTCGATCTGCGTGGAGCTGCGGAGCTTCGAGGCGCGTAGCAAATGATGCCTACGATCTGCGGCCGATCTTCTTATTAAGCTTCCGTGGTATCGTGGAGAGGATGTCTGGCTCGTCTGACAGTTCTACTTTTTCTGGCATAAAACAAGCTGGGATCGGCAGTCACGATTCACAGGCTAGAATTCGTGACGTGAGAACGGCCAAAAGGTATATGTATACACATAAATTGAGATTAGGAAACGCAAACGGCTATGTATGTAGGAGTTTAATAGCGATTGGAGTTTTTAAATAACACTCTGCACGAGCGATTCACTTCTGGCAAAATAGCAAATAAACTTTAATTATTTCATTTAATAATTATAAGATTGCGTTAGAAGTAAATATATGTACTGTAATAACTAATTCTGACAATATATATCGTTTAACGATTATGCAAAATATTTATTTAATTATCGTTCGTAATTATTGGCAGGGCCGTGTTAGAGCTTTTCGTGCCCTAGGCATGCAAATGAAAATCAAGGCCCCTCTTACTTAAACAAGAATGAGGGTGGTATTTGTTCAAAAAAAGCCGCAATTTTTGAAACTGTGTTAATTTACATTATTACAGTTCGAGATTACAAAAAGAGCTATCGCGCATCCCCTTGACGTTGGCGGTGCAATAAAAGTATTATCGTTGTTATATAGCTTTTAATTAAACTTAGAAGTCGAAGTCAGCGGAATTGTTTATTTCATGCAGTAACGACAAACACCTCTGCGCGAGCACAGATTATCAGGACACCTATTGAATGTTAAGCAAAACTAAACAATCGTTAAGATCAAATTATTAAGATCGTGAAAAAAGTGATTATAAAACATAATATGATACTGTAAAACATTTAAATATCTATCGCCATTCAAGGTGCCGTCGTGAAGATAAGGTCCTAATAACGTCGTTGATTGAATTTGTTTAGGTCATTGAACTTGTCTCGACAACCGCTTTCATATGTATAAAGACAATTTAGAAAAATTCGTAGCATCGTCGTTACGCGAGAACTACTGCGAATTTTTAGAAAATCCATTCAATTCATCGGATTGCGTATAAAAGATAACGAAACCTCGTCCTATTCTCTTTTTCTGACAAATCTACGACTTACGAGAGACGCGCTAGAAATTAATAAAGTGGACGCTCTGTGTATGTTTTGTATGAAATTCGAGATTCCGGTGGCGAAGTGGTGGCCTGGAATTTGTCACCCAGGAAGAGAAAGCGCGCAGGTACCTGAGGGTCCCATAAACTAAGCCCTTTCCCCGGAAAGTCGAACGAGGGGGCTCCAACGGTTTTTCGGAGCAACGTGGGATACGACGCGGAAAGGACATTCTGGAAATAGCCGTCGAGCGAGACGGACGCCGGAAACCTTAAGAATCGCTTAGGAATACAGAATAAATTATTTTTGGGATACCACACTATCCTGACTTTAATTCTTTGTTTTCAAGTGGTGCTTACAGTTTGCTGATATATCGTACTAATTTTGGCGAAGAAACGTAACTTCCGTATTTCCAAAATTTGTTACTGCTTCAATTGTAAGTAGTATCTGTCTGAAGTCGATGGCTCCAGAATTGTCGGTAACATGACAAGTATAGAAATTACAACCTTTGTTATTATTGGATTATGGGAGTTATGGATTGTTAAATAATTAATAATCCTTATTTTAAACTATAAACTTTTATCAGACACAAGGAATGTTCGCTTTTCTACTTGATGGTAAGAGCACTGTCTACGGATTGAGAATGCTCCTACGCAACGCCCTAATATTGCCTACGACCCCGCTTGGGACTGAAGGCCCTTTTTGTCACGTATCATAAACATTTAGATTTTTACTAAACAGAGGTGGTAAGGCTAAACGGATTTCTCCGAACGTATACAAAAGTAATACATACTTCCTAGTAAGGCGTTAGATTAATTTTTGTTATATCTAACTGACTGATAAATCTAACAGTTATCAAGTATCGTGTTTATAATCACTTGTTGTTTGAAATAAAAAAATTACCCCATGTTGCATATGGTAAATACCAAATTTGCACAGTGTTACAAATTTGTAACTATACATATATTACAGCAAGTACAGTTTAGAATTCCTGATAGGATTTCTCATTAAGAAATAAAAGGAGAGAAGAGAAAAAGTTAATGTTAGTTATGTTTGTGTTAAATTGTGAAGCATGCACTGCAACATACAGGAATTCCAAATGCATTTATCACCCAAACGCGTGTTTATGAAATGAAAAAGAGTCACTTTAACTGCGAAAACGGTGAGATACGAGTTTCCTCAATTTTTTGAAACTACATTACGTAAAATAACATATTTGTGCAAATAATGTGCTGTCATTGTAATTATTCATAACTACGCTTTGTAAAATAATCGATTAAATTCTTTTAATCATTTACGTATATCTACAAGGTGTTCCGTTTAACTGGAAACGATGGAATATCTCACGAGGGGTTGAAGTTATGAAGAAAATGTCGTTACAAAAGTTATTCGGTATACAGAGGGACATTAGGTGAACTAAATAATTTTTCTGTAGGTGCAGTAGTGAGGTAAATATCGAAGTCAATTTTTTTAAACGGAACCCTGTATCTCTTTATTCATAATATGCTAGCTTTTGTCGAGACGAATTCAACGATGCGCCATACGAAGCCGTTGTCCGAGAATAATTCTCGATCGTTTATAATAATTGAAAATATTTAAAATACATATTCACCTAAAAGTCGCGTTAACTACGGACGCATTTATCTTTCAGAATGATCAGTACGGTATTATATTTTCTTCCCTTCTCTTCGAGGAAATTTCAACACTATAGGTTCAGAGATATCGACTGCACCCTCTTATTACTGGAAACTTTAACGAATGCGAGCAGAGTGCTGTGTACTTATATATGTACAAGATCGAATCTCCTCGCGAAACGCATCTATTCCTTTTATGCAGATATGCTTTCTCATTCATTTTTAACATCTTTTGCAACGAAGTTTGATGTTCTGAGTGCCCTTTCAAGAACCTATTAATATTTTCGCTCGCATTTACATTTCGATATTTCCCTAAAGGTGTTGCGGAGTGTGCATTCGTAAAAAATTAGAAAACACAGCTTTTTTTAAATTTTAATCGTACGACAAATAATTGAAATAAAATCGCAGTGAAATTGAGCTGTCGATGAATTAAATTATACAATTTATTATACACAAAGTTACGTATTCGTATTATTTATTGAGGTATTTTCTTTCAAAAAGCATTAAAATTGTTGCGTTAATAATTAGCATCAGATCTGCGTTCTTAAAATTATATCGAAAATGTTTCCTGTACAATATTTTGCTCTAATTTTATGCTGTAAAGTGTTTTTTCTGAATTTTCGAGGATTCTTTCTGAAAAGGTGCAAGCTTACTTTCTTTTTATTCGAGATAATTGAAGTTTTGTTTTTTAACTTCTTTAAGAATATTGTTATTTTTCAAGGTATAATTTACGATAAATAATATTGTCAACTTTTATTCACATTGTATTGCTTATTTCATGACATTTAAGCAAATCTGCCTAATTGCTAAATTCCGATTGAATCTATTAAAACTGCACAACAGCAACGAATTTACAACACGATTAATTGTACGGGAAGTAATAGTACAGAACGATAAATGTATTGAACATTTTGAACTGGTTCAAACCTGGGTACAATCAAACTCGTTCCTAATATATCTACACTTATTAATTAATTTGCGTAGTCTACATCGATCTAGGCCATCCGAGATGTAAAAATAGCTTCTCTCACTGTATTCTCTTTGCTACTCGTGAATTCAACCGGCTGGCTTCGACTAACAAGCATATCTTTGACTTTGGTTTTATCCACCAGAAATTAAAAAACAATTTAACTGAAAATAATGAGTACGACGAATTTTACGGAGCAAGTACTTTTGAAAAAAAAACTTTACCAGTGAAAATACAAACCTATATCGATTCACTATTAAGTACAAATTAATTCAAGGCGTGGATTTAATTTGTTAATTACGAATTGACAAGTTTCGCGAATTCTTTTAAATAACTTTATATTTTACTAATCAAAGTAACGAAATGAAATTTCATCCTATATTTTCAAATGGAATATGGTAAGTAAACTAAATTGTTTACGTTATCTTTATTACATATATAGAATTTATGTGAAATTTAATAATTCCTTTCAAAGAAGAGACTTTTAATGTCAGAAAGGTATTTCAACTTTACAGTTTATTTTTGGAAAATATTTTTTCTCCCATTAATATGTAATTAAAGTTCGACATGAACTTATGGGCTAATATTTACAAAAAGGCACACCTCACCGATTTCGATGACCCTCAGATATGTTATCGGGGTTAATGTCCTAAGTAACTTTGCTTCTACATATAACTGCCTCTCGGCCTTAATTTCCGAGATATTCCCAAAAATATTTTCAATGGCGTACAGCGTGGTCCACGCAATTGTTTCAGGTTATACCTCCGTTACCAGTGCAGTTACAGAAAAATGTCAAAGGAGAAAGATGAATGGTTCAAAGAGTACTACATCCGTAGGACCACGTTTTTTTTTTTCAGAAGTGCTATAGTGCATATGCAATCAAAAATTGCATTATTTAAAAAAATGGAAATGCATGCTTTTCTTTACATAGATAGATTCCTCTCGTCATTCTAAGTAAAAAAGTATCGAGGTGCAATGGTCAAAAAATGATTAGCTATCGAGATATTTAAAAAAAAAAATGTCTTTATTGAAGATGCTCGAACGCTTCTCTATTCAAGGCCTGCATGTCGCATTTATAAGATTTGAGATAGGTTTGATGTAAGTTTGTTACAAGTCGATGATTACTGCTACTCAAATTCTCGTTTGATTTCAACAGTAACACGTCTTCCATAAAAAAAAAACACATACCGATTTCATAAATGCTGGTGAGTTCAATTATCGATACGTAATGCTTTAATTTCCAAGTAATCAGATCCCGTTCATCGACAGTAAGAAGATTAAGAAGATTCGTAACACTAAGTTCTGTTCTCGCGGAGAGTTTACTAGTTCCTCGGCTCGATTAAATATTCTGAGGGGCAACCTTACGTTCTGGCAAGTAGACCGTCTGGAGCGTGAGAGCGCGACCGTGTGATGAGATAGAGAAGGAGTTTCATGTATTGTGCATATTTTTCGATCAAGACGTAAAATTGTACGAACGAATTTATCGAACAAATCATTTGGACGAACGTTGCGCCAGCAAATGAAAACTTACTTCTCCTCGTTTCGTTACAATTGAATTCTATCACCTGTGTCGTTGTACAAAATTCTAATTCTAACTGTATTCTATATAAAGGTATCGAGTCGTTCAATTGGACGCTGAGTCGATCGAATCCGAAATATTTTCTATTTGTAGGCATGTTTTTTCCAATTGTATTCTCGTAACTGTTTTGTCTGAAATAGGCTGCGGTTAGAAGACACCCACCCGTCGCGTCGCTTTGTTTCTCGTTATCTTATTCGACTTTACATTACAAATATAAACGGTTAAGCAATATTTTCTCACCGATTTAACAGCTAATCTAAATTGATAATCGACGGAAACAGCTTTGGTTCACTCACAGTGAAACATCCTGAAGTGATAATGACTGATATCGATGAAACCTTGATACATGGTAGTATTAAAAAAAAAAATGTTTGATATGTATTTTTTTCACCTCCATATTAAAGGAGTGAAGATCGCCCATAAAGATGGAAGTAATAAACATATTTGTTTTAAACCTTTTTCTATTTTTCACTTTTCAAATTTGTCGATGAAAAATATAAAATTCCCCTATATCTAATAATTTTCGAGATATTAGACTAAATATGTTTACTACCTTTAAAATTTGAGGGCGATTTTGAATATTTTTCGAGAACTATTATATACCAAAGTTTTGTCGACCAAGGAACGTTTCCTTGTCAGAAAAGTCTCTGTACACCATATCAGAATTTATTCAGCGTTGTATAATTTCAGCAGAGAATGGTAGCAAATAAATACTATTTACGTTATTTTACTTAGAACCTTAAAATTTACTACCGATACGAAGAAAACCGATTTACACTCATTTGTTGACAATTAAACTAAGGAAAGAGAATAATGTAACAAAAATGAGATGAACAAAATTTCCGTGGAGTGTCTAAGAATTGAGAAAAATATCTGGATGCAGGGCTCCAAAGGCAAACACGACTTAGTTTCTCGTTTACAAGCAAATAGAAAAGACAATGAAAAGTATCTCTTTAATTATCGATAAATGAATGCAAATAAAATGTTACATTTCTAAATAAAATAACTTAAATATTATTTCTTTGCTACATTCCCCGTCAAAATTATGCAACGAAAAATTAATTCTAACGAGATGGGATGTACCAAGGATTTTCTCACCAACCGCATATCCCAAGAAAATTCATTAAAGAGAAAAAACAAAAAAGACAGAATCTGCAATGTCATCGACTTCGAGCTGACAAAATGTCAAATAATGCACGTGCTCGTGGCCACAGGTAGCCGGTTTACAGGTTAATTTTCATTGTGTATCAGTGTATACAGACTTTATATATTTATTTATATACTCATTGAGAGACCGCATGTGAGAAAGAGGGATCAAGAATAGTGATGGGGGTGGAAGATAATAGGGAATAGTTTGGTAGTCGAAGAACACTGGTTGCCGTGTTCACCACGTACCGAGAACTCCTTTTTCTCCGACACAGCCAGCCAGCCCATAGTTGTACAGGTGAAGCTCATATCGACCTGCCGCCAGAAATACACCGCGCAGCATCGACCGTCGTTGTTATACCTGGTCTGCTTCCTCTTCCCCCGGGGCCATGACTTCCACGGGCATGGAAACCCTCCGACAGGGGGTGGGGTGGGAGGGGGGTAAGGGGTGAGAAGAGGCCAGCAGAGAATGCGGATAGTTGGTACGACGGTGAAGGGTTTGGGGGCTGACGCACGGCCTCGACTCCGTGGCCAATCCCTGGAACCTGGAAACCGCGGCTGCGCCCTGTCACAATTTCCATCCCGGCTGCGGGGATCATGGTGGCGGGGAGAACTTCTAGGGCAGACGTTCCGAAGCTACCCCAACGGAGAGACACGCCGAGACGCCCCTGCTATCGGGAGCCCTTCGGTCTCAGTAAGTATCTTCGACGTCTTTCTCTTTGCCCGCATCCCTGGTTTCCTCTGGGTCTCGGTTCTCCCCGTTTCTTTCTTCTCCTTTCTCTACGGCTTTCGCGCGGGACAATTTCAGAATTGTCCCCTTTCCGGGACACCGTTTCATCGTTCCCGATGGAAGTAGGTGTTGAGATTACCGAGAGACTTCACGTCACTCTGTACGGCGATGTCGGATGTATCGATTGATAATTACTCGGCACTCGCGGATTTCAATTTCGATTCGGCTAGCATTGTGTTCTGGTAATTCGTTTTTGGACGTTCGATTGCTAGATTTTCCGCATTTCTCGCGGATTTTGAGGTACCGAGCTGTAGCGACCTCTCGAGTTAACGCGGTGGTGCCTGCACTCGTAAACGAACGAGTGGTATTTGAATTATTCAGGAGGAAAGTTGACGGATATGTAGGTTTTCTGCTATTGATACAGTTTCGTCAGTCGGGAGTTATTCGACACACCTATGATACAAAGTTGCAGCGATCAATCTGCCTTTTTTACTAATTATTCTATTTAATTGTTTGGTATTTAAATGGAGATAAAACTGTGCGGTATTAAGTGAAATTCTAACTGTTTTGTGCAAATGATATCAAAGTAAATCGTACGTGGGCATAAAATGGCACGTTGCAAATAACGATATTGGAACGTGTAGAGGATAGGAAATTACCTTGGGAACTTACATACTTGTACAATGCAATCTTCTTCCAATGTAAGATATAGCAAGTAATGGTTATAGACAGATATGTAACGTCTAAATATAGATTCTTCAGGATTCAATGCGTACATAAGATAATATAGATAGATTAGAAACAATTGTGTCTATTTTGAAGAAGAAGTGGGTAGACAGAAAGAGCTTATTGTGTTATAAAACGAGAGGAACGTGCTAAAGACCGACTATTGTCGCTACAGCTACCAATATAGGATCACCATCATCAACATGCAGAACGTTAAAGAAAATTTTCGAACAATTTACTATTCGTTAATCTATCCGGTAGAAAACGTTAACGCGGCGAGTTGTTTGAGATATAATAATTTGAAAATATTAGAGGAATTTTTGAAAAAATACAGCGCGCCATGGGATATTGTACTTGTTGTTTCAGGCTCGGTTACGAATTCGAGTAAAAGGTGGAGGGCCCGGGGACGCAAGAAGTTACGGAGTCGGTAAACGGCTCGAGGGCCGAGGTCGGACCGGACATCACGTCGAAACTGAGCAATCTGTTCGCCGGTATCCCGAGTTTGGCGGGTCCCCAACGCCTTGCTAACTCCCTCAGGCAGAAATTTGCCAATAACTCTGGTAAGTTTGCAAATTTTCTTTCGTTCCCAGTGTTTCCATCGTTGTGGAGCTGTTCGCGTCTATGGTGGCTCGTTACGATCGTTCACGAAGTTACGGTTTCCCTGCACGTCAACGAGTTATCGTAATTAATAAACGAGGGTGCGGACACGCACCGAACGACGTTAGAAGGGACGTCAGTTTACGAACGATCCTTCGGCGGAATTAATTAATCCGTTCTAATCTGACAGAGACACATCGTTTAGTGTTTCAAACGTGACACGACGTTTGATTACGTTTCTTGAATTAAAAACGCGTTTAATATTTGAAATACACTCGGCTCCGGAATAATTACGAAAACTGCAGCATACGATTTATACAAATTTTTAGTTGAAACACATTTCATAGATTGAAACGGGAAAAAGGTTTTGATTCTTTGTACATACCGAATGTTGTATCGATACGTGGGAAATAGTAACGTCAGAGAGATATTAAATCGAGCTTCTTTCTTGCATCGGAAATTGTTCCGTGAAATTCATTAAATAATTACCACGCACCCCATTTATAGAGTATAGCCGTACCATCCACAACTCGACCTTCACCCTTGTTTCGCTTGCGAGATCCCGTGTTTTTATCTCTCGTAACACGATACGCAATGCCAGACATAGGTAGCTAGGTACAGATCGTGCCGCCTTATCGAGGGGGAGCCTCCACCCGGTGTCATGTTTACTTCTATACCCACGAGAAGCAACCGAGGAATCAACTACACGGTGCGTGAATTGATAAACGGAGTGAAATCCTTCATCAAACGAAGACGAACTTGTCTGTGCCGTCGACGATCGCAAAAGGTCGGGTTGGGTTCAGATAAATTGGTAAGCGCCGATCAGGCCGGGTCAGGGCTCCCCTTTCTTTCAAATTTCTCGAAAGGTTTCTCATTGGCCCACGGTAAAAGAAAACGAAATGAAAATTTTTACCTGCCGAATTAGATTGAGGAAAGCGCGGAGGTAGCGGTTTAAAATACTAAAGGGAAACGAAAGATGAAACTAAAATGAAATAACAAAAAAAGAAAGAAAAAATACATTGATCGTGCAAGGATTTCGGGAGCTAACCGTGCCAATTCGGTGATTTGTTGTAGGTTACCCCCGGCCCGGCCTGATGCGCGCCGCCCCAATCGCGACGATTTCTCCGTCACGGTCACTCTCAAAGTTACACCAAGAGATCGCGTTTAGTTCCTCTTGCTAGATCCTGGAAGACGGCCCTGTTTTATTAACGGCGGATACCAAAAGCTACAACCATGACGACGATACCGATACTCAACATTGAGTTCAGTGAGCTCAAGGAGATAATATGGACAAAGTTGCAGGAACCGAAAGCTCAACGGAAGCTAGTTCTGGTTATCGTATCGGTGGCTTTGCTGCTCGATAATATGCTGTATATGGTGATAGTGCCAATCATACCTGATTATTTGAAGTACATTGGTGCGTTCGAAGAGGTCGAGGAGGAAGTTAACGCAACGGGACCGCCTTCGCATCACGGCCAAGATTCAGCGACGGGAGTGTTGTTCGCATCTAAAGCTATTGTTCAGTTAATGGTGAACCCATTTTCCGGCGCTCTGATAGACAGAATCGGTTACGACATACCTATGATGATAGGACTCTGCATAATGTTCCTATCAACGGCTGTGTTTGCTTGCGGCAGAAGTTACGGTGTTCTTTTCTTCGCTAGAAGTCTTCAAGGAGTGGGTTCCGCGTTTGCGGACACCAGCGGTTTAGCTATGATAGCGGACCGTTACACCGAAGAGGCAGAACGCTCGAAAGCCCTCGGTATCGCGTTAGCTTTCATCAGTTTCGGTTGTTTGGTAGCACCGCCGTTTGGCGGTGCGCTCTATCAATTTGCGGGTAAAGAGGTACCCTTTCTCATACTTGCTTTCATCAGTCTCGCTGACGGAGTGATGCTTTTGCTAGTAATGAAGCCAGTGGATGAACAAGTGAAAGAGAGAAACGCGACACGTCAAACGATACCGATTTGGCGGCTGCTTATAGATCCGTATATCGCAGTATGTGCAGGCGCTTTAATGATGTCAAACGTTGCATTGGCCTTCTTAGAACCTACGATTTCGTTATGGATGGAGGATAATATAACTCACGACAACTGGAAAATGGGAATGATTTGGTTGCCTGCGTTCTTCCCTCACGTACTTGGTGTCGTGATAACGGTTAAAATGGCCAAACAGTATCCTCAACATCAATGGCTAATGGCTGCGTTTGGCCTGGCGTTGGAAGGCATGTGCTGCTTTATAATACCTTTCTGTACCAGCTACGGCGTCCTTATGATTCCATTGTGCGGAATTTGCTTCGGCATAGCTCTAATCGACACCGCTTTACTACCAACATTGGGCTACTTGGTAGACGTAAGATACGTTTCTGTCTACGGTAGCATTTACGCTATAGCTGACATTTCGTACAGCATCGCGTATGCGGTAGGACCTATAATAGCCGGTGGTGTTGTAGAAGCAATTGGTTTCACTGCTTTGAATATTGGTATAGCTTTTTCGAATTTGCTGTACGCACCTGTACTCGTGTATCTCAGGCATATCTACGACTTCAAGCCGTTCCAGGATGAGGCAGACGTTCTCGTGCAAGATCCACCCGATAAAGAATACCAAACGTATGTGTTACAAGAACAGAGACCGCTGTCAGGCGAGGTGGGCAATCACCTGAATCAAACGCGCATGGAGACGAATGTCGACCAAGGTTACGATCAAAGTTACCAGACTACGCAGAATTACGATCAGAGTGGGTACGGGCAGAATATAAATGCTGCCGGATACGCTCAAGCCCCAGGAGGTTACGAGCAGCCACCTGTGTATGAGCAACAGAGTAATTACGGTCAGCAGCCTACGGGTTACTCTCAGCAGAGACCTTATGGAGAAGAACCGCTAACAGGAGGTCAGGTGGACGTCAATCCATTCAGGAGACCTAACGTCGAACAGAAACCTTCCGGCGATAGTAATCCATTCAGACAAGGAATGTATTAATGCGGTCGATGAGACTGCATAGTTTATCCGGTATTCGTGATCGTTTACGATCCAACATATTACCTTCGCATCACGACACGAATATCACGAAACAGTCTTCGAGGCAGGCTTCCAATTGTCAAGAATATTACCGTCGTTTACGTATTGGCGCTCCTCTGAGAATTATGGCGATAGCAACGTTCGTTCTCTTTTGGTGATTTACGAAGTGCACCGACGATCCGTCGTCCTGTGATTACGAATTATCAAAGGAGACCGTGACGACTTCCAAAAATGGTTATATCAATATTCCAGAGGTGTATCTTACAAGAGTACATCACAAAGTTCTATGCTTGTGCCATTATCAATAATGGTCTTGGGATCATTCAAAGTGGTAGTGTCGAGAAATTTCATCGTTCGTACAGATTAGTGTTTTATGTTTGAAAAGTAATTATTCCTTGATTAAAACAAAGTATGAAGGAAAAATGAATGAGGATGAAACACGGGGAATGAGAGTAATTAGTACTTTTAAATTATGAATTAACGTGATTAGTACTTAACGTGTTGATTGCCATGCAGCTTCGTTACTATACGAAGGTTGCTTTTTTCAGTATAACGTAACGAATAATTTCCTTCTCAAAAATTGAACAACGTATACAAACTCTTTTCATTCGTTAGCAAGAATTTCTTGCGATTTAGAAGAAGTAACAGTATTATTAATCTGATAGTTATGCCTATCATATTTGCCTTTTTTAAATTTATATTGTTTGTAACAATTATAAAGCATGCAAGAACATACTATATTTTAAACCTACAATCAGTGAAACCGTGTGCTATTGAAATCCTGAACATCAACATGGCATTCAACGCGTTGACGACAATAAAACAGATATAACAAAACATAGAAAAATTCTGTAAACAAATTGTGATAACATATTAGAAAGAGAAAATGATATTTATAGAAGACAGAATCCGAAGCAAACCTATTAGAATGTAACGAAAGAATACCGTTAATTACAATTGGAACATGAAGCAGCATTTAGAATAACATATTCATATCGACAAAGCAAAAGTGATATTCCAATAGAAGAAAATTCAATGGAGAAAAAATATCAGCATGAAGGGTGATCCAACGAGATAGAGAGTCCACTATCTGTGGACAAAGTTAAAAAGGACAATATAATCGCGACGGAGGATTCCCCTCAGCAAGGACCTTTGCTCGCGATTGCCATGAACGTTGGCAAATCTTCAGTTTTTCTTCGTTTCGTTCGCGTTCTATTGCTGAATCCAAGTATCATATCACTAATTAAGGCATCAAGTTATTAACTGTTGAAGCTTTCATGTAGGTAATTGTATAGATAGTGTTTACGGCAACAAGGAGGGAAGTTTCTCCTTGACCGTAATGTATTTCGATATTGGCAAAGTACATTGCAACTATTAATGCGTAATAACAGATCATCGTTATTTCATTTTATCCGTTGTTGCTGTTGGTCAAGTAGTATTTTCATTAGTAATTTGAATTAAACGTGTAACGCGGAATAATGGATATCGAAGGACGTTGAATTTTATTAGTTAGGTTCTTTCGATGTATCGGTATAGTGAGATCGAAAATTCAATCCTCAAACTGCAGAACCGATTGATGTCTCTGCAAAATAAAAGAATAACGATTAACGGTATTTCATTTACAAATGGAAAATCTGCAAATGTTAATTACTATTTGGAATATTTGAAGTTTTCCCGTGTGTCTGAATAATTATTAATGTTTTATAAAACTTACTTGAACGGCAAAGCTAAATTTGCTACCGCGTTTCAAATATTTCTTCGTACGGCACTGACCACGGTTTCACGTCGTTAACTGCTCATATTTCTGTCAATTCGATTGTTTTGAAACCTGATACATATTTACTTCGACTCCTGACCGACTTTACGATCTCGCTATGTCGTAGCCCATGCTACACGCTAAATTCACCGTTCGCTGATTGGAAACATTAACGGTAAAGGTCAGAATCAGATTTTATACAGTTTGATATTTATAATTTAACAAAGATTGAAAAGACTTACTTAGTTAGCTCCATTAGTACGTTTTAAGTACTTTGTCAACTACAATAGGGCAATACTGATCATATTCCGGGATAAGGTACGTTGAATGCTACATATCTGTATTTTCATGAGCTTAGTTTTCTATGTAGAAACACTTCCGTTCAAATACCGTTCGTTTGATTCGTCGTGGAAAATTGTGCAATATTTAGATAATACGTAGATCTACATTCCTATATGTATTATATTAACTATTCTCATGTGTCAGCGACTCGCACGTAAAGCTTTACGAGTTCTTTTAAATGATTTTACGAACACATAATGTACGTAGCTGATTGGACAATATTTCTTACCTTCATTTGCTATCCATTTGCTATATGAAAAATAATTTCTACGTTCATTACAAGGCGAAATTAATTTGCTTCCCTTATCACATAACCCTCAATTTTAGGTATTAAAAATGAAAAATATACCATCTCTCGTAAAATTTCAAACTTAGACATCGGAAATGAACGATCGCAACTGTATCTTACGTTCAATGTGTTTCGTCGAAAAAATATCGCAGAAACGCATATTTAAGAGACTCGTTAAATTTTACGTTCGTGTCTAACCGCATGTTCGTACCTATTCGTCAATACTCAGAGGCGTTACGAAAAAAAGCGGACGTGTAAACAGCATTGACGACCCGCGCGATTTGAAAAATTTTCCGTCGAATGTAAGGTCCCAATGAACGAGCAGCTTGAGGGCCCGAAATGGCTTGCGCTGGTAGTAGTGCGTAGTAGGTTGACGGACTGCGTTGAGCCATTGACGCTGTGCGTTCGTCGCATCCTTCGTAATCGTTGTAAGTGCTTTGAGTTTACAGTGCCTGAACATTCACGTTTTTACCCTTTTTTCTCATTTACGTGAGATTCGTAACGTAGATCGTATCTATATCGGACCCCGATAAGTGTGTGCACCTAATTCGAAACAGCGTAGACATTTAGGTTATGTAAGTACTTTAAGCATATCTTTATGACGTAGGTGATCGTAGATTTTCGGTTTTGTTCGTAGTAGTGATACAAATTTTATTTTCTGATGTTAATACGGTTATATACAAGTACGTATATTCGTATTAACAATTTTGATTCTGTGAGATGGCCTCTATTAATAACAATTTTAACGTAACGATTCATAATATGACAACGTGTCACTTGCCGATGGTTATCGATGTAGTGATGAGGGAGGAGGAGGGATGTTCACGCGAGAATCGTTGCATCGTGCTTTACACGTCGATAAGATTGTTTTGTTTAGATGAAATATCCGAGAAAAGTTAGAAGTCTGTGTTTGGTCTCTTAGAACCATTTGATTCCTGTAAACTTTTCTATAATAACGTGTACATATGTTGCAATTGTTTAAGAATCACAACGATAGAATCTGTCGTGGTGAAGTGTTGGAATGTTGTTCCCCAAATTAGATGTAAACAATAATGGTAATAGCAGGCATAAGTAAACGTAGTAATGTTTAAGAATGTAAAATTGTAGCTACCTTGTTTTGTATTATACCGAATAAGAAAATTTGTCAAAGCATACGTTTTGATAAGTTTTACCGGCTAGATAAAGAATTCTAGTTCCTTTGATACCAAAGAGATATTTTACAATTACAATTTTTGTTAAACTTTAACATTGTAGTGTACAAAGTATATTTACTCAAATAGCTTTTCGTTTATTAAACATGGCATCCCAGTTCTTTCCGATCAAACTTTGTCAATACGTTCTATGGGTATAAGTAAGGAAAAAATATTATATAAACGTAGTTCGTCTGGTACTTTATTAAAAAGTTATAGCGATAATACGAAATACGAAGGGAACGGTATGTGCGGTTATGATACAAAATACGAATAGATCAGCGACATCTAGTCTGTTTACGCATGCTGTGTTTACGATTTGAGGTGACGATGTTCTTGGCTTGTATCGTAGTAACAGCAAGTTCGTTACCGTTCCTTTCGTATTTCGTATTTTTGTTACAACTTTTTAACTAAGCTTCAAACGACCTATGTTTACATAACATTTTCTCCTTACTTATACTCAAAGAACATACTGACAAAGTTTGATCAGAAGAAACTGAAACACCAGTCTATTATTATGTCTTCTGTTTCGTATGGCCACTATACAACGAACTTTCTTCATTTTCAATAGGTACAGTACAATTTCGCATATGATTTACGTTATACTGTATCATAGCCAATTTATATAATATTGTATCGTATGATGTACGTACCGCGTATATCTCATATACATATAATATTATATAAGAGATATCTAAAATTATACTGTGCAAGTAAAAGTTCTATATATGTATATGTATACAATTCTATATATACATATACATAGAAAAAGCGACGAAAACGAAATTCTTTTCTATTTATGTACCTCGGATTGAATTCGTGCCGTCGCGTCGAGAGCAAAAGATAACTATCGAGCAAGACGTTGTATGTTAGTACCTATAACACAATTATACACACACGCGCGCCCTCGCGCGCAAATAAAAAGATTTACGTATAATCGCGTACTATGCGTATATACTCGTAGCTTCTTTTGTTCCTTGTAAATACGTTATACGCGCGCGAATATAATAAAGGAGAAAGAAAGAAAGAAAAAAAGAAATACAGTGATCTCTCCTTTTTTGTAGGCGAGGAACCTGCGTATATATTTCGCCTATATGTATTATATCGTTTGTGTGTGATGGTGTGGCGTGAATGCGGGTGATCTAAATGCAAAATATATAAAAGAAAGAACGGACAGAAGGAAAAGAAAATAGAGTGTGGTTGTATTCGCAAAGAAACCGAGGAAAGGTCATAATACTAGCGTTTAGATTTCTCGCGATATTTTTCTCAATTTCGTGTGTTCATTCCTATTCTCCCCTCGTGTGGTGCTGTTGAAAATAACGAAAGAAACGAGAACGCAGAGGAACCGCATTATATACGCCTTAACGATGAATAAAAAGAGTGTTACGTTGAATAGGATGGATTGTTGCAAAACTAATGGAAGTTTCTATTTTGAAAAAGCGTAATACTTGACAAAATTTGAAGGAGAAAATAATGCTTGTTTCAGTGTCGATCTTTTATGTTGGTCACATAATTCTTCTTTATTCGCAAATTTTCAACGGAATAATTTCAATACGTTTTATCGTGCTTGTAAATTAAATCCCTGTTCTACATCATTTGTACATATTTGCTGCAGTGTACAAAATTTTACGTATATACATGCAAGAACTTTTATTTCTTTTCTTTCAATTCTTTTACCTGCCTGTATTATGAAATAGTATTACGTATTTTACCGTTAGTACTGAATTCATGAATTTTTGCTCAAAGTTGAACTTTCTTGAAATTTTAATCTCGAAGAGATTGCATAGCGTAATTATAGGAAATAGTTACGTACAACCGTTATCTTAAGTATCTGTCAACAAACTTCTGTTATCCTTGCGTCAATCTGATACAAAAAAATTCTCCAAGCCACTACAGACTGTCCTTAAAATGCACTGTGGTGTAAAGTTCACCGACGACCGCACTTCGAGACTGCTTTAGACAAACAGAAGAAAAAAGTAAACAGAAAAGTGAAGGGAAGCGTAACAATTGCAATACACTCGCACTTCCAGCGTGCATATATGTATATGCTAAAGCAAGGAGCACGTGCGCACACTAACGAGTATATGTACACGAACACATTGGCGTACACGATGTACGCGTATAATACTATCATACACAAAGCGAAGCAAAATTACACGTGAGATGGTAACATATCCCAGCAGAACACACACATGTATGTATGTATATTTAAGAGAATCAAGTATCGAATTGCGTATGTACTTGAAACCTATGATACTGTAATGTTGGTTGAACCGGTTATTAAAGATGTCATTGTTACCGAAGAATACAATGAGTTATACTCTTTAACACGTCAACGACCATTGATTAGTTTCATAGTGAGTCCAGTGCTCTATCGTTTCGAATGATCCGTTGCGTTGAAATGTTGTTCATGTACCTTCGAAAACATTGCGATTAATTTGCGAGAGCAGTTGTTGATTAATTAAATAAAAGAAGAATTAATAGAAAATTTGTGTTTTAATTTTTTTTTTTATAAAACGTTTGCAATTTTCGGTTATCGACAATTGGTAAATCTCTTCAACGGACGAAACTTGACAAGTAGGTGGTTTCGTATAAATAAATTTTCCCGAGGTCTTCTGTGAAATTCGATATTTCAAAATTCTTTGCCATATTTTATCCATTTTCTGTCATTTAGTATTGAGCGTATTTATCAAATATGCACAAGGTGGTCCACTTAACGTGACCACCTCAGTTATTTTCGTTGTTAGTAGACCAGTCAAAAATTTTGTTCTCACAGGGAATACGATTTCAAAGGATCCTCAAGGTGGTAACCTTAGATTTTTTCAGATAAGTTTTCAAGATCATGTTCAATTTATCGAGGTCGTTGAATTCCTCTCAGTGCCGGCTAGCTAATAGGCAAAAGAAAACGTGACCTTGAAAATTTATATTAAAAAAATCTAAGGTCGTCGACATGAAGATCCTTTAAAACCTATGACAAAAAATATTCCGATCTGTCGACTAGTAACGAAAATAGTCGAGGTGATCACGTTAGGCGAATCACCCTCTAACTTTATTGTTCATTTTGCTTACCGATGATAATTTTGAATTGAATATTTGGACGTGATAGACAATGCAAAACCGATAACTTGAAACAGGTATCAGGATATACTTAATCCTTCTTATGGTTGGTTAATTAGATATGGATAAATGATTTCTGCTAGATAAGTGTACGTATATGAATTGAAATTATCATATAATATTTTCACCTTTGAAATATAACACCGAAAATTTGCAGATAGAAATAGTGTATATCCCCTGGCTAATACAAGTGACATAATGTGATGAAAAGATATGGCGATTTCATGGCTAATTATTTTCTCTAGCTATGGTGGCAAAAGAAAATTTAAATGGTTTCAGAGGGTCAATAAGATGGCAGACAAATTTTTTCAATGGTAAAATATGAAAGGAAGTTTCACATTTGAGTTAAAATTTTAGAGTTCAAGGCTACTTTAAGGTCATATCGTTATGCATGTTTGTCTTTCATCTTATTCACTCTTTGAAACCATTTAAATTATGTATAAAAATTTCCTCGTACCACCATTGTTAGAGAAGATAATTAGGTAGCCTGTTTTACGTGGCCCAACCTGTATAAATATTACAAATTGGCAGCGTTACAACATTATAATGTCAATTTATGTCATTATACACTTCTTATTACACGATAAGATGTCTTAATTAGTCAACAGGCAATATAACAGATCAAATATATATCTTCTGTCCCATTAACCCTTATTTTCTGCTTTTAAATTTGCAATTTTTCTAGACTGAAAGATGCGTCACCAGCATGCAAACATATTTCTCATCTTTTCTTGATGAAATTTGATTAAAATAAATTCAACGTTTAATCGCCATAACGGATTAAATATTTTACTTAACATTTGCTTATTCAACAGTTGTGCAACAGTGAAGTGAAAATTCGATGCTCAGAATAATGTTTCGAAGGAAAAAACATTTAAATTTTGAATTAAAAATACCCCAACTCGACAATTGTTCCATATGTACATACAGTGGAGGACAAAAGTATTCATACACCCTATAAAATGGAATAACTTTTTTTAAAATTGGGCCAAACGACTTGAGTTTGTTTGAGAAGTTGGAAAGATTAGTTTACTAGATGACGGGCAAAAACATTTTTGAAAAAACTGCAATTAGTCGGAATCGCGAAGAAAATAGCGAAGGTCGTTTTTACAACTCTTTTATCTGAGTTCGTAATGAAAATTTAAAAAATATGTTTTGTAGACCTATGTCAATCACATATACACACGCTGAAAATTTCATCGAAATCAGTGGATGGAGAAACAAGCGACAGGCATCGAAAGATGTAAGAATCTGCAGATTTATTACAGTTCTAGGCCGAAAGTCGTGAAATAGTGCGATTTTCACAATCTTTAACCGTTTGTAGCTCATAGCAACATTAACCGATTTCGATGAAATTTTCAGCGTGTGTATAATTGACATAGATCTACGAAACGTATTTTTTAAATTTTCATTACGAGCTCAGATAGAAAAGTTGTAAAAACGACCTTCTCGTCATCTAGTAAATTAATCTTTTTAATTTCTCAAAAAAGCTGAAGCCGTTTGGCCCAATTTTAAAAAAGTTATTCCATTTTATATGGTATATGAATACTTTTGTCCTCCACTGTGTATGTATAAATCAGACACTTTGAAGATCGGTCTATAATATCAGCTCACCCTTATAATTTAGATGAATACTTCCAACGAAGTATTCTTTAAATTATTAAAATTTGATTTTAATTGAATTTAATTGATTCGACCTCAATTTCTTTAAATTTGATAAAAAAAACAAAGAAAGAAAGCGCCTTCTCATCCCACAAGACCATTACCTCGTCGCTATGGTATTTTCTTCGTTAAAATATTTTTTGCTTTCGGCACTAAATTGCAGGATGATCTAATACAGGAAACATCTTTCCGCACTAATTTCAGTTCTTTTTAACGAACGTCAGAATTCTTCCCCGGAAAATATTTAAACAACTTCCGTCTGTCTCCTGCTGCTTAAGCCGGCGAGAACTAACGGCACGCGCCGCGAGGAATTCGGGCCTAATGAAAAAGCAAGTATAAAGCGCGCGGGTGGAAGAGGGAAGCGAGAGAACGCATTGATGGGATGTCTGCGGGGCCCAGTGTCAACCTAACCCCATCAAAGTGTAATAATATTTATATTAGGGCGCGGCTGAGAGGGTAGGGACATCGGTTGGGGTGCGTGTACAAGCGGACGAAACATTCGAAGGGTGGTGTAGTCGCCTAGCCTGAATATCCTGGAAACTCCCCGACGCATAACGAGTGTTTTCCTCATTCGCCATTTCAGATATCGATCTAGCTGGTAATTAGACTTAAATAATATCGATAACCGTTGAACGAGCGCGATATTGATCGCGACCCTTGCCACCACCTGCCAACCTGTCCGCCGCTGTTTAATTCAGGGGGTTGTTTGAGCTATGATCGCATGTTGTCCTACATTAAAGTTATTCCCCCTCCCGTACTCTTCTAAGACAAGTATATCGATTTGTTTCTATTTTTAACATTGGTTTATGACCGAGATTTAAGACGACTTTCGTAGAATAAACGAAATTTCTGGATAATTGTCAGAATGTGTTCGTTGGGGAGTCGTAGCAGATCGAAGATCGGTTTTACGTAATGTTTATTTTCATTTGTAAAAATTTATCGGTAATTAGATAATTGACAATTGCTGCTCTATACCTGGTTGAGAGCGTGTAACGGTCAGTTAAAGTTGCCAAGTTAGCGTATCATCTGTACTGAGTGAAAAAAGTCTCTGTACACATTTATTTTGCGTGGTATAATTTTGACGGAGTAAGTAGCAGATAAATATTTGCAGTATTTTATTTAAGAAACGTAACGTTTATTGTTCGTACGAAGAAAAATAATTTGCATTCATTTGCGAATGGTTGTTTTATGGTCCCGAGTGTTTTTGGGACCTATTGTCGGAATGTCGCGCTAGTGAGCCCACGGGGGGTACATTGCGGTCTTCCGAATGTCGGCACCTCGGTCTGGCGGCCAAATGTGACTAACAATATTACTATAATCCGCCGAACCGAGACTTCTTTGCGCCCTCATGGTTAAGGAAAGGAATATAAATATAAACAGATATTTTCCAGTATGGGAACAATATTTTGACTGACTATGATACTGAACAGACATCTTGTTCACCTCATTTCTGTTACATTGTTCTTTTTCCATAGTTTAATTGTTAGCAGAAGGATGTAATTCATTTTCTCTTGTATTAACAGTAAAGGTTACCCTTCTGAATGAAATAACGTAAGTGTTATTTATTCACTACCTTCTTGGTTGAAATTATACAACGCTAAATAAACTCTAATGAGGTGTACGAAAATGTTTCTCGACCGAGTTTATATGCAAATTAAACAGATTATTTAAGAGCAGGAGTTTAATCGATTTTCTTCATTTAGGACAAAGAATCTGTTTTATAATAGAATTAATTAGTAGAATCTGTATATCAATTGATTTATAACAGCTTATTACAGATTTGCTAAAATTGCATTAATGTAAATATCATTTCGATCTACTGTGCTCTTAATAATGGAAAGTTATGTAGAAGATAAAATAACATTAATTTAACAGTATAACGCAGCCAGTTGTAAATTGTAATATACTTGGGAAAAAACAGAATAACATACACTACCGGCCAAAAGTTTGGAATCACCTCCCACTTTTCATCAATATTAAATCTGCTGCTAATTTTTTACAGATTTCAAGTTTATCTCAATTCTACTTTTATCAATTTGTCTCATATCAATTGATTTGAGAAATTTTGAAATTTTTGTGTAAATTGCAGTGCTCGGTGATTCCAAACTTTTGGCCGGTAGTGTATGCAGGTTATATACACGAGAGACATTTAGGGTGTTTCGAAAACTATGGCACAACCGGAAGGGAAGTAGAATAAAATATAGAAAGTATAGAATAAAATTGATTCGTATAGGGCTCTGTTTTCTGGAATGTCGAATTTGAGTATTCGTTAAATGTGCCGGTGATTATGAAAAAAATTGAATTTATCTCTTACTTTGCCTTGCGTCGATCTTTTCATCGGGAAGAGTTACACATTAGAAGAGCAAAGTATTTTGTGAAACGAAAGATATTATTTAATACACCCAAAGGGAAAATTGTAAATATCTCGAAGCGAAAAATATGACCACTTTCATAAACACCGACACAAATATGCATGTCAAAATTTTCTCGGTTCACTCAATATGATGACCCACCGCTATTTCTGTTCGTGCTTGTAGACAGTGTCGAGGGAGAGATGAATTTGAACATATTATCATCGCCTCTTTAATTCGCCAACCAGACGTTTCCAGCAGTTTTTCAATTAATAAAGGAAACACGTTGTTGAAACTTATTATTTGAAACTATAGCAAATTCAGAAATAACGGTGAATAACTAGTCATTTTCACTTTTCTAATACTGAAGGCCGGTTAAAATAAAGAAATTCAAAAACTAGTTGCCACAGACTTCTCCGACTAAGACAGGAACAAAAATTATAAAATTTGTTTTGAAAAAAAGAAAATGCTCAAAATCGTTAACCACGATAACTCGAGCGGAAACTATAAAAAGTTTACGAAATGACGCGAATTCATGTCAGCGGCAACCAGAAAAAGGATCATAGATAACACACTCAACATTCAAATTCGATTTCCTCGAAAACAGAGTTGTACACGAAAAAATGTTATTCTACATTTTCTACTTACTTTTTGCACGAGAAATCGCCTCATTTTCTATTGTACCACGATTTCTCGAACATTCTGCGTAATAGATAAGCATACCATTCGTTTCAATATAAAACATTATTTTACGCATCTTCGAAACAGGGAATATTGAATATTTCCAGGTGGTCCACTAATTTTGTATAGGCGGAATAGTTTGTTGAACGTGTCGGACAGTATGGCATTCATATTGATTATTTTTTTCCTGCGTCGAGAGCCAGAACGAGGGTACGTACCGAAAGCGTGGCAGGAACGTTTGTGGAGATTTCAACGAACTCGCCGATGATTTCAATGAACTCGTTACATGTGCCGAACCGCAAAGTTGCAAGTAAGATAGTACCGTTTTACGTTCTGATGAATAACAACGTGTGGATATGTTTAAAATTTTATGACGTGTTTTCAAATTATGTTACTTAGAAAAATATATAAGAAGGCATATTTCAAATATTCGCTGGTAATATTCCGATTATTATTCTGAAACATTTAAAGAGTATTATTTATTTGTTATTGTCCGGTCGTGCAGCCCACCGGCCAGTAACACATCATAAATTAATAAACAGCCCTTTCCAACCGTCTTCCTAGCCCCTAACAAATTCCTCCCCTATCATAGAACAGTTCAAGTCGCATCCTGGTCATGTTTCCCTTTCCGGGTTTTCCCCAAATTATTTCAACTTTTGCACACCACCTTCACCCTCACGTTCTCCTTCCGCTAGTTTCCTAATATCCAATCACACCTCCGCACTTTTCGAGACCTTCTTTTCCACCACCTTCAACGTCCAACCAATCACAACATACACCGACCTAATATATACCCAGGCATCACCACAAATAAACAGAGTTCAAAAATATTCTTACGGTGAGAAACCTCTTATTCACCATCACCACACCAACTATTAGAATTTCGCCCTTCCGGGATTAACAGATCGGGAGCGCAACGATACTAACCGAGTTCGAGCTGAACCCAGTCTCGTTCAGGAGTCGAGCATCGTACAGTTATTGATTGTTAGATCAGTGAACATGGTAGATGGTTTTAGTGAATTTTATTACTATCGTAGTTTCGTTAAATAATTTTCGGTATAATAAAAATTGAACGACCGTGCTTAATATTTTTTATTTCACTTATTAACGTTCGAAATGGTGACTAGATTTAAAATAAGATTTTTTTACCTAAATATAATTCCTGTTGATATGTAAGCATATGTATAGGTGAAAAATTGTTTGAAAGAACATTTCAAACGCAAGTTCTGCGAAATTAACTTAATTTAGTTTTAAAAATAATTAT
>NW_017100138.1:326757-329767 GCF_001263275.1 Habropoda laboriosa | reverse complement strand
ACTATATAGTAATTATTAAGATAATTTGATTATAATTATTTTCAAAATTAAATTAAGTTCAATTTACAAAATTGTAAACGAGATATTACGAAAACACACTTCGTATCAGTTACATATTTTTAAATAAATTAAATGCCTATAAATAAACGTATGTGACACGTATTTTCACATCCATTATTGAATTTACATTCCGCATATCTCGACGCTTTTCTGTAAAATAATGAACACGTTTTGAAATTTTGTAAAGTAATATTAAAATCCTCACTTAAATGAATTTTAATTGGAAAAGCAAAATGTAAGAAAGTTTGAATTATTATACTGTATGTATTATTCTAATAATTTTAAACCATCAATTAAGCTTTCTAGTCTCATAAATTTGCACTATTAATTTGAATCATTTGAATCATAGCTTTCTTTAATAATCATAATTTTGCTAGTCAAAATCTGTCACCCTAAGACGAATATCACAGAGATTAACGTTGTCGTTAATATCAGACAGGGTTTAAATCATTGTTATATCGCTGATTATCAAAACAGATTCACTAATCGTGTTAATGATTGCTGAAAACGATGACGATACTAAACTAACAGCGTTGCTGGCAACACGAAGAGCGCTTGGTAATCCCTAAATCGGATTATTCGCCTCATCGGTCCTTGAAAACACCAACCTGCCACCCTCTGTGTTCAATCAACGTTTCTTTTGCCACCGTATATCTTCCCCAACTCCATTGCTCATCTTTTTCGCTTCCGTTTTTCCTGCTATATTGTTGTCCAAGAATTGCTTCAGAAGCACCTGACAATTTTTAAATTGGAAACATATCACGGAAAATGTATTTTCGGTAGGACAATTTTGAAATGTAATTTTGGAAGCATTAAAAATATTAGATATTAGCAACATTAATGTGAAATGTTTTTAGTATTAAAAAAAATAGTGGAGTATTGTATGTATTATTAATATTTGTAATATTGATATTATAATAGCTGAAGATTTTACTAGAGCTCAGTTACATATACACTACCGGCGAAAAGTTTGAAAGCACTGAGCATTGCAATTTACACAAAAATTTCACCAGAAGAAAGTCAGCGACTTTGAGAATTTTTGATCGTTGGAATCAATTGATATGAGATAAATTGATAAACGTAGAATTGAGATAAACTTCAAATCTATAAAAAATTAGCAGCAGATTTAATATTGATGAAAAGTGGGAGGTGATTCCAAAGTTTTGGCCGGTAGTGTATTTGAGACCTGAATTTTGGCTTACAGATTGAATTAATGGAAGATTGTAGAGAGAGAATGCAAATGAGAATTAAAAGTGAATGAAAATTGCAATGCCTAATTTTTCTATTCTGATACATTTAAAAAATAAATAAATAATTTAAAAAATAAATGTCAGCATAGAAAAGTTACCTAACACATATTGCCTAATAAAAATTCTCCAATATACATATTTGTTTATTTATTTATTTTTCAAATGATTGATTGAAAATTGCAATTTCCATTCGCTTTTAAATCTTATTTGCATTCTCACTCTATAATCTTCAATTGATTCAAACTGTAATCCAAAATTCACGATCTAAATATTTCACATTAATTCTGAATTACTTTGAAGATATAATAGTTTCCATTCAATACTGCGCGACAGTACATTTTTACACTTTCTCAAAGCATTAATTGGCAATCACGATCGCGAGTTCAAAGTTAGATCGAAATTGCTAATTAACGAACATCGTCTCGCAGCGATCAAAGATCCTCCCAGCCATTTGATCAACAAGTTAAAATTCACCACGGGATCTTGAATCACCAACTCCAGATTCACCGATACACGAGCCACTTACATCCTTGTGCTTTTCTTCGCACCCTCGTGGAATGCGTAGCTGTCGTTTCTAATCTCGTCGAGAAGTCTCGACGGGCCTACTGTCAATTAATCGCGCCTGGTCAATTTCGAAGGGTGGCTACTTGGACCGGAGCGAGAAGAGCTAGTATGAGGAGGCGCGAGAACCTAATTCAGTTCAACGCAGACCGACAGCCTCGAGTTCCTTTCTAATGTCCGACATCCCGTGAATCCGATTTGTCGGCTCGTTTGTCTTTGAGATACATTTCCCAGATATGTCGTCTTGATAGCCTAACACTCACCATGAAAATGGTCGACGCCTGGTATTTCACCCTTATCGAATGTGACTTTTTATACTTTGTCACATAAAAAGAAAGTATAAGGAGAATATAATAGAAAATATAAAAATATAAAATACATTATATTTTTATTATAGAATAGTACGTCCGACACTGAGATGTCTGTAAGTATTCCTGCATATAAGTTTGAGAGCCCCTCTCCACCTAATTTAGGTGTGCGCTCGGCCATCCCCATTTCAGCCACGTATGGCAACTGTTAGGAATGCCTACCTTAGGTGTGCGCTCGGCCACTCCCATTTGGGCCATGTATGGCAACTCTTGGGAATGCCCAACCTAAGCGTGCGCTCGGCCACCCTCATTTGGGCCACGTATGACAACTGTTAGGAATGCCCAACCTAAGCGTGCGCTCGGCCACCCTCGTTTGGGCCACGTATGGCAACTGTTAGGAATGCCTAACTTAGGCGTGCGCTCGGCCACCCCCCATCGCCTTCTTATCTTTTTAATTACTTTTGCTGTTATCAAATTTACGTTCCTTTAACATTACGTCGAAAGTTCATTACCTAAGTTCATATGGCGTGCTGGTAACAAAAATTGTTACACCTAACACCTTTGGGTCAAAAAAGACCCAAAATCCTCAGGTGTACAGTCGAACGAAAGGACGCACTAGGGTTAATAGACCACCAAACAGATAGCATTATCTTTGTCGAATGTGCTTTAGATTTTGCAAAGTGTCTAAATAGTTCGTTAAGATCCAACCACTGCCCAGATCTTTTTCGATTATCATAAACTAACCAACTTTCATCGTAGGTGACAATTCTGTCGAGAATAGGGTCTTTAATGTTCCGCAGGATATGAGAGAAGCAAATGGAGATAGGAAGC
>NW_017100138.1:323228-325894 GCF_001263275.1 Habropoda laboriosa | reverse complement strand
TTTTTAATATTACTAAAATAATGCAACTTAAATATTAAAAATCCTTTTTTTCTTAACAAATCTTTATATTTTCAAAAGTTTCACTGCAAAAGTACACTGAAATTGCTATCTAATCTTATCAAAAAATGCTTGAAGTACAAAGGCGTTAACTAATAAAGGGTTAAAAAATTCTGTTGCTATTAGTCGGTTAATTTTATTATTTTGCTAGAATATCGGTTATTATTTTCTTTACTAAATCGAGTATATATAATTTTTAGAGGAAGTCTTTCTTCTATTAAGGTCAGATTGTGCAATTTTTGTGAAATTCGTTTATACCTGTGAATAGAATTCGTAGAGGAATACGAAGATTATATCGTTCAATTTCATCAGTCGAATTGGTTTCATCGACATTGGAGTAGTATTTCATTGCTGAAAGGTTCCTTTATGGATGATGAAGCCTTTTGACACGAATTGCTTCGAACATTTTCCCTGAAAAACTCGACCAAATGTTTTACATTCAATAGAACGAATTTAATTACAAGATACAAACGAACCATACCTTCGGTTCGAAAAAAAGAAGAAAAAGCCTCTATTTTCATTTTCCATTTCATAAAATCTACGACAGAGGTCTATGCTTTAAGTACGTTAATTCAGTTAATTGTGAACGCCCTCTAATTGTGAAAGTACTCTAATTGCCAATATTACTTACTCATATATTTTATTTTATAATTTTGTCTAATAGTACCTTTTCATGTTGTAAGAGTATGGTCGAGCGAGTGTTGGGACTCGCGCTGGCTTATGACTCGCAGACTGAGGTCTGCGGAGAAACCCAGTCCCAACGTCTTGACACCCCCACGCTCTAAGGGCTGGGTCAGATAAGGACCTTGTTCTGAGGAAAGCCCCAACCTGTGCCAGGGTTTCCCGGAGGCAAGAGAGAAGCGTCAAGGCACGTATATAAGGAAGCGTTGAATAAGACTAGGCAGAATATATTAGAAAGATTATTAGGAAACGTGTAGTTGGTAAAGACGGACCAGAAAGGAACGAGGCGTCAACGACGGACGGACAAATAAATATAGTTTCAACATCTGTTTAAGTAAATCGTGACAAGTATTATTTCGATCAGACAACCCTTACAATATCAACAATATTTCAAAAAATATTCAACTGTCACGTTTTATACGCCTCAATCTGTATATTCGATGCTTTCGTTGTTTAACATGATATCTACTATTTTAAAGGCTCTAAAATGAAGTAATATGAGTTAGAAATTCGATAATACATATAATTGTATTAGGCATATGTTACTTTGCTCCTTAATATTTGAAGAACCAGATGGGACGAATAATGCATTCGAAAGCCCGTAAATATGATTACGTCAATCAAAGATTGAGCCAGTTACATACCGTTCAAATTAAATCCATTAGGCTAATAGATTGATGATAGTGATCTCATAGCATAATTATCACATTACTTCGGTATTACACCATTTGCCTTCCATGTTTCAGTTTTTAGAGTTAAATTATACAGAAAAAAATTAAGAATTCTTTAGAATATTATTTATTTGATATCTTTACAATACACTGTTGTAAAGAGGTAATTGTAATATATAAAAAATTGTCCTGAATTTCCAATCTTAATTTCAGGAATTATAGTTGGAAATATTAATTCCATGAATTAAATAATACGTTCGGTGATTATCGGGCAGCTCGTGCAGAACCCACTTATCCATTTTCTTCGTCTTACCTGTGTCTTGTAGTTGGCATAAATAAGTTAGTGAAATGTTGGCGAAGGTGTGTCAAATTTAATGGTTCTTATTTTGAATAAATATATTAACTTTTAGCGGAATTACGATTATTTCAATTCAGACGAAATCCGACAAAAATTGTCAAACGATCTAATATACATCCCATTTTCCGAAACTTAACCATTGCTAACCTATATTCTATCATTGTTTCACGTGGCAACTTGTGATTCAGCAATGTTTGCTCGATATTTTATCGCAGACACATCGATAATTCGGTTCTCGAGAAGGACGTCGAAGGGGAATAGGGGTTGGACATCGATAATGGCGGTTGCCTATCGCGCGATTTATCAAACGTACGCTTATCGATATGTCATGTATTCGAGAAGGAAAGGACACTGCGACGATAGCAGATAGAAAAGGACTCGTAAATATGACAAATCGTCAATGTGTTTTCCGTGACTTGCAATTTCTATGCTTCCTTACACGAATCCGCTTTTCATCTATTCACCGAAGCAGTCGAGACTCTTTCCTGTTCAACGTAAATTGAATTTCTACCCTGTAACGAATGGTGTTCTAAATCGTTTCAATTAAGTATTTGTTATTTCTCTGAATTAGAGAAAGCATTATGAAATATTAATTCTTCAGAGTTATGTAAATTTTGTTTAATATCTTGCCTTTGTTATTACATCAATGAAATTGAAATTCTTAGATGTAACGGAGAAAGTACTATTAACCCTTTGCACTCCAAAGGCGCTGTTATGGCGACATACTTAATTACTCTGGAGAACCTAGAAATGTAAAATTCAGGTTTTTTAATATTACTAAAATAATGCAACTTAAATATTAAAAATCCTTTTTTTCTTAACAAATCTTTATATTTTCAAAAGTTTCACTGCAAAAGTACACTGAAATTGCTATCTAATCTTATCAAAAAATGCTTGGA
>NW_017100138.1:298642-321717 GCF_001263275.1 Habropoda laboriosa | reverse complement strand
AGCCATGATTTTAATATTTACTTACAAAGTGTGAACTTATGGAACATAGAAAGATATTAAATAATATTTCATATGTAATCAATTTTACTATCTTAAAAATTATAGAAAAATAATATTTCTCCTTACAAATTGAAAAGAGGTCCTTCATTTGCATTGAGCATGGTTATTGAAAGCTGTTTCACATTTATGAAAATAATCACTATTTACGAGTTTCACTTTTTTTTAAACAAATTGACATAATTGCAGTTAATATTACGGTGCTTATATGTGCATATATGTGTACCAATTGACGTGTATACCGGGTGTCCCAGTTTTTTCCGATCAAACTTTGTCGGTATGTTCTATACCTATAAGTGAAAAAGGAAAGTGTAACAATAACACGAAATACAAAGGGAACAGTATGAGAGGTAATGGTACAAAATAGAATAAGTTTATGTAAGCTGTGTTTACGACTTGAGGTCGCTGAAGGCGTTGTACGTAACTTTTACCAGTGTCATTCTTGCCTTGTGTCATAACCTCAATTTCGTTACCATTCCTTTCGTATTTCGTATTTATGTTATAATTTTTCAACGAAGCTTCAAACCACCTATGTTTATATAACATTTTCCTCTTATTTATACCCATAGAGCATACTGGCAAAGTTTGATCGAAAAAAAATGGGACACCCTGTATATTAAACTTAACCCTTGCGCGGACAACCGGGTACCCATTTCTATAATTTTGTTTGTTTTTGCGAAAATATCGTAAAATCGATCCGAATCACTATTGTTTGAACATTCTTATCTCGGTATACGTGTCCAAAATAAAAATTTTTGCAAACAACTTGAAGTATTAAAGCTTGAAACAACCGTGAACATTTTGATTAACTTATTTAGTTTCTTAACTTATTAATTTTCATAATATTTTTACTAAAAACGGCCTCTTAGAATGTGCATGCACGTCCAATAAATTTTACTATAATTTTCCAACTGTTTCACACGCACATCAACGACAAGTCTCTCTTAATTACGCTACGTTTATAGTTCGTGAATCTTTACGTTTCATCGTTCATACATACGTATCAGTAGTCGATCTTGTCAACCGCGTGCCTATTATCCTATTTCCGCGATAAGCGTTAGAATGGAAAGGGGGTCCGATAATGACGGTCATGTATCGCACGATTTATCAAGCACAGGCTTATCGATGTGTTGCGTACTTGAGAAGGAAAAGGGGGTGGCGATGGTGGCATTGTCGGCGGTCGCGGATGTGACAAATTGTCAGTCCACGGGAAGGGTGAGTTCTAGACACATCGCTATACGCCTACATCTGTTTCTCTGCTAATACCTTGTATAACTCTTATGGTCTTGTTGGGGGGGAAGCTGTGTCGTCTACCAGAGCATCGCGAGGGACAAACGATTTCAGAAGAGTGGAACGAGAAAGAAAAGGAAGAAGCGTTTACTCGGCAAATATATATATGTATATACAGGGTGTCCCACCTAAAAGTAGCCACCTAAATATCTCCTTCAGTTATTATGACACAAAAAACTAGGCACTTTTACTGCAATTTGAATAGTATCAAACGACGAATACACTGCAAAGAATATTTCTGTGCCCAAGGTTACTTCTTTTGGGGGGGAGGAGGTTTCAAGGTCACCGATATTTTTTACAAATGAGTGAATATTTTGTTTCTTCGAATATTGTAGCTGACATTAGAATGCATTTAGACATGTACAATGATGTGTCTTTGAAGTAACCTTTGACTCCGAAAATTAAAGTGAAGTATGAAATTTATTTTCATCGAGATCACAGACTATAGCAGCGACAGGCGAGAACCTAAAGAGTTTTCGGACCTATTGTTTCATCCTTAGGGAGGGTAGAATACGAGACCAATGTTTGGCCACCTATTTCTGAAGCACCCTGTACGTATATAATATAGCGTTCTCTTATGTAACGTTGTAGGACACCTACAGTGGTGCGTGCATAACCTAACTGCTTCACCCTTGCTTTAGACGTTTTTTCTTTCGCGATAATTACACCTTTACACGGGTTGTTGAGTAATTCTGATTAGCTCAGTAAGGTTGTTGCAGTTCGTAGTAGGTCTTTTATTTCTAAGGCATTTCTTCGTTTAATAAATTATATATTCGCACACGTGGTAATAAATTTTTCGTCCTTCGATGTGAGAGGAATGATTTTGTACATTTGTTTGATATGATTCTAAAATTGAATTCGCCTACGTATGAAACCATTTGATATAGAATTTCTTTGATAACCTTTTAGAATATGAATTCAGCATTTGAGCATGTACAAATTGATATTGTGTGAAAGATAGATTTTCACGAAGTTGTATATTACTTGAAAAAGTAATTTTTATAACGTTCCATAGGTTGAAACGAAAATTGAAATTGGTAATGAAAAGAAAGTAGTTGGCAAGCGGCATTCATCCTGAAATAAAATTGTGGAAAAATATCATTTATTTTGTACATAAACTATTACAATTTTATTGCATTAGAGTTGCTAGGAATTTCTGAATGATACATTCTTGGTATCTAATATCTCGAAGCATTCTAATACATTAAACAAAGAAAGGTACTTAAGGTTTCTCCGTTGTTATCTGCAAAGCAATGTCAGTATATGTAGACAAACTTATATGTATTTGAATATATGATCAAACTATTGTAAGTAATTGTAGTTGTAATTTATCCATTAACTGTTTTTCAGTAGGGATATTATATTATTTTTTTTTAATTACAGCCCTTATTTTGCTATAAGACACAAGTGTACAGAAATATTAGAAATTTTTTATATCAACTTAAATTCATCAGCAATTAGGATTTTGACTTATTTTCTGATAAGTAATAATTACGAGTCTTTCGTGAGTCTTTTAGGGTCGATTACTGCATTATATTTTAATCGTACTTTATTGTTAGAAACAAGGACTACATTATACAATAAAACTCTTTCCTATCCTAGATATTAATAAGTTTCACTCGCATGAAAAAGATCAACTATCCGCATATTTTACAGTTGAACAATTTTTAAATTAGACTCATCAGTAGCATAGCTTTCTCTTCGACGCTAAACCTCAATAAAATTCTTTACTCGTAAAGCAACGGGAACGAATAGTGTAACTTCCTCGTACATTTCATAATATATGACAATAGAAAGTTACAAACATTATCAAATATATTGCCCGTTAACCTAACTCAAACCCACTATGAGCCTAAAAGTTTCTCTCCATTAAAGTAATTCGAAGCTAACTACCAAGAAAGTTCCCGCAGCGTTTCGAACCTCCCAAACTTGATGTTCCTCGATTCTCACGTCTCTAACTTCTGGGCCTGTAGCTTTGACAGGTATCCTTTAATACTTCCGGGCGAGTTGTGTGCTTGGCGTTTTCATTCGAACTTAGTGGAACGTTCTTCTTTCTTCCCGCGGTGTGTTGTGTCGATATATTTAGGGAGAATGAGTGAGTTAGTGAGTAAGAGAGTGTGAGTGAGAAAGAGAGAATGAGAGGGAGAGAAACTGAGAGAATGAGTGGGCGAGTGTGTGA
Organism: Habropoda laboriosa; assembly: GCF_001263275.1. NCBI lineage: Eukaryota > Metazoa > Arthropoda > Insecta > Hymenoptera > Apidae > Habropoda > Habropoda laboriosa. The sequence goes on along the minus strand of NW_017100138.1, from coordinate 318,191 downwards.
GTGAATGCGTTAGTGAAGAAGTAAGAGTGTGAGAGTAAAAAAGTATGAGTGAGACAGAGAATGAGCGAGTGAGTGAGTAAAAGAGTGTGAGTGAGAGTGAGAATGAGAGAAATTGGGAAAGAGAGAGAGCGAGGGAATGAGTGAGTGAGTAAGAGAAACTGAGAGAATGGGTGAGTTGAGTGTGTGAGAATGAGTAAGAGTGTGACAGTAAGAAAGTATGAGTGAGTGAGTGAGTGAATCAGTGAGTGAGCAAGAGAATGCGAGTAAGGCAGAGATAGATCGAGAGAGGGAGCGGGAGAGAGAATCCACTTACCGAAGGCGATGCAGTCTGCACGAGTATCCCCTTGAAGAGAGCACGACCTGCGTGCTCTATCTGACTCTAGCCCGCTCGAGGCTGGCCGTCCTCGAAGGAGGGAGAAGAAGAAAAGGGCGAAAAATAGGGAGAACGGGAGTGGTTGATAGCAGCGAGCATGCTGGTCGAGGTTGGGGGGCTCCGTAACAAACGCGGATCGTGTAAGGGGTCGAGCGGATAAAACGAGATCGTGTCTCAGGGCTAGATGCGAGGGTGAAAAACAGAGGATGAAAGAAATTGGTACATCGGTCGGGAGGAACGAGTCGACTGGACCGCAGGCTTTTGCTTCGTTTGCAAACTTTTCCTTCCTTTCCATCTGAGAAACATGAAACGCAGTAAACGTAAAGATATATAACGACCGTCTGTAATTACTTCTGTGAACAACCAATTACACCTACGATTTCGTGGAAGTATTTTCCACTATTTTCTTCGTCTTTTTCCAGAAAGACAAAGTACAACGAAGTTTCAATGAGGTTATTTGTCCAGCGATGTAGGAATTTAGAATAACACCAAGTACACAGACATCAGTCGTTATGTTCAGTGTATATACGTTGAAAATGTTACGCGTAAAATAGTGTACAATAATAGAGTTTCTTTTTTTTTTAGTTTATGCGTGTGATAATTACCTAGGAGGGCTTAGAAGGTGCATCATCCAGTCGACGAAAGAAGGGGTAGAAAAAAAATGAAAGAAGTAGCAAAGGGCTGGGGAGAGAAAGAAGAGAAAGGAGAGAAAGGGGAACTCAAGTGAGATTTTCAGATAAAAGCCAGTGTTTGAGTGGTTGCTCACGGTATTGTTGCCCTTTGCCCTTCGTGTTCACCGATGAGACAGAAGGGATTGTCTTCCTTCGAAAGCCGAGGAAACACTTTACCGCACGAACCGGAAGCACGGTCGTTTGACGCTTCCTGATCGTTCAGTGTTCGCTTTCTTCATTTATTTCAATTGTTCGTTCAGCGCTCTTTTAATCGAATAAACACGAAATATTAAATTTACACGAAGAATATTTTTATTTACAGTAGCTTATGTAAAATGAAACGAAATAACATTGTGGAATATGCACTTCTGTTTATAAATATTAAGACACTTATTGAATGTGAAGCAAATCTAAACTGTCACACAGGGAGAGATAGAAATTTAGAGATAATTAAGACAAGAAACAGCACCGATTCTACAAGTGTCAGTCACACGGCAGGCCAAATTCTCCAACTGGCAGTCAAACGGTAGGCCGACTCTATGTAATGTAATACAGGGCGTCTGTTTTATCTCAATACAGTGAAATATCTGGCAACAGTGAACGTGTTAATAAGTAAATATTGTTCACATTATGTCGTGTTTGATGTCATTTTCATCGGAAAAATCTCATCAATATGTTAAGAAATATTTCCGGACAAAAAAACGTAAAATTAAAAAAGTTGTTATTTAAATCGCTTTTTGGTTGCCTCGACTCACGTTTCATCCTTATCTTTTATTCGCTGTCCTTGTCTACTTTCGGCAGAATACAAAGGCGGGCGCGAGGCTCGAAAACGTAGTCCCTGACTCTACAAGTGTCAGGTTTAGCTTCCTTGCGGACTGACACTTGTGGAAAATTTACTGTATCTGCTGATTTATCTGCTAATGAAGTAAATTGCCATGTAAAAGTGAATAATCATGTTTTTCTAAATATCTAGTTTCGGTAGTATCTAATAAAACAAGAAAAAAAAACAATTTAGAAGTGTATTCTTCATTCAAGTAGTCATAAATCTTGAGTTACAATGAACACGTACTCATGTTGTCTGATTAAATTTAAAAACTGTCCTATAAAGAAAGTGACGTATCGCACTATATTCACTGTTAAAAAGTTAGAAGAGTATCGATCAATTTGATAATTAGAAGGGTCAATTTAGACATATGTATGTCAATCTTAATCGATAAATCTTCCATGTATAATTACTTACAGTTCCTTCGATGCAAATAAATTTGCTTTAAGAAGGTTAATAGATCGTGTTAACTACATTGCACCCTGCAATATTTTATTCCATGTGCGGACGTATAAATTACATTAGAGTATACTTCATTTAAAATACTCGTTACTGAACTAAACGTGCGTTCATCATAAGTGTACAGTATAGAGAAAAAACAATCCACGATCTTATATTTCGATAAATTTCCCGTAAAATTTTCAACCACTTCAAATCTACTCGATATTGGTAAAATTGCCGACATAAACTTCACTTCTCGTAGTTAAAAATTCACCACACGCGACCAAAAGCAGGCATTAATTCAACGTTCGTTCGTAATAGATTACGAAGCTTTTTTTCCACTTGTAGTTTAAAATGTGACACAACTTCCAACCATCTACTAAAATTCCACCATTAATGCTCGCTTAGAAATCCAACTGCGTCTTTCATCGACCTCACCTCTAAAAGCAAACTGTTCAAAATTTCCAACTCTGCGACGTAATTTCTGTCCAACGCTCGTTATTTACAGGGAAAAACTTTTTCCTCCCGTGTATATTGAATTTTCGCTAACATAGCGAACGAACGAAGTTAAGGCTGGCTGCATTTTGAAATCATGTGAAAAGTCGAACGGTATCGCTTCGTGACACGTTCTGCGCGATCTTTTAACCTATCTACCGCCACTTTATTCTTCTTCCATTCTTGTTCTGCGACCCTCCCCTTTGAATCCTCCCCGCCTTATGAATAAAGTAAGAAGTTTCGTCGCACATATGTACCCTCCCGAGCATCATCTACCATCCGACCACTTTCGGCGACATCCAGCTCCTTCTCCTTACGCTATTCCTGACGCGAAGCGTAATGTTACGATGGGCACCATATTGCGTTATGGGTATCAAGCCGCACATAAAAAGGTATTAGCGCTTCCTCCATATGCTCTGCACTGGTGGTTGAATTTATTCGAGTAGATAGCCGGAGCGTTGATCGTGAAAATGGCACCTTAGGGTTGGTTTAGACGGAGATCGCATAACTGAACTTATTGTGCGAAGCTTCATTTGAGAACCAAAGATATATTGATATTTGTTTTGTTCTCAAATGAAGCTTTGCACAGTAAGTTCAGCGCGTTTCTAAGATGTTGATATTTGCAAGATTTAGCGAGAGATTTGGTCAAGTTTCTAACACGTTGTGAGTCGCACGAAGATATTGGTAATGATGATAGTCGCCGCCTTTGGAGTTACTGTATTTACAGAGTTTAGAAGGAGATGTGGAATGGACTGGAGAGAGGTTGAGGTAAAAGGTCTAGGAAAGTGGCAAAGGTCCTAAGTGACTGAGAACTGAAGTACAAAATATTTGGCGAAATGAGTGTTCGAACATCGAACTGGTACATATAAAATACGGACATATTGGGTTGGAACAAAAGTTCGTAGCGTTTTAACTCCTTCGCACCTATGGGCGAAATATCTCGCGACCCAATGTCGTTCGTGCAACGCTTCGAACGAGATATATCGCGTCCAAATGAAAAAACACGCGAGATACATATTTCGTTCGAAGAGTGAATGGCATTGAGGTATCGCGTATAAGGTGCCGCATGAATGACATTACGCCGCAAAATACTGGGTCGCGAGATATCTCGCCTACAAATGCGAAAGGGTTAAGTGAAATTCAAAAACAATGTTTAGCTATTTGCACGTAGATTTATTCAACCACATATACGTCATTTCGTTTCACTATCTTGCGCCACTTTTGAGGCAGTGTTATGATTCCATCTTCCCAGGACATGGCAGTTTTCTCGGGGATGAACTGATCCAGGTGGTTTGACAAACGCTACGAACATTTGTTCCAATCGAATACTTACTCCAACGGGCATTTCAACAGTGCAAGACGCTATAGTTGATCTCTCAATTAGACACTTCATACGCTCTCTTAACCCTCGGATAGCTAAAATCTCTTTCTTTATAATTATGTAAAATAACAAACATGTTTACCTCTGACTCTGTTTTGGAAAGCAGCGGTGACCCGGCATCTTCTGATGTTCAGGTACACTCGCTAGTAAAGTGATTATTATCGAATAACACACTTATTAAACAACAATGGTCTGTTTATTTTTTATGCATAGTTTGCTTATACATGCACCTTCAGAACGTAGCATAGGTTTCAATGAAAGTGTCCGAATTATTTAAAATAATGGCAACTTTTTAACGCGTGCTCCTTTCGTCGAAGTATCCAGCCCTATTTCTTATTATCATTTTGCATATTTTTGGCATACTTTCTACAAGTTTTTGTAATTTTTCGGGTGGGATACTTCGCCAGCCTTATTCTAACAACTGCCACAAGTGTTCTTTTGAAGACTTAACACGTTCGCTGTCAGGGTCTGAGAAGAAAATCTTGCACCACAGCCCAGGGTGTGTTTGTTAGAATATGTCCTTAAATTGTGGGTGTTTTTATGATATATTTATAACATTCCAAATAAGCAAATGTAGTTGTCTCTAGACCAAGGACATCCTACAACTAGTTTATTGTTTGTAGCTCAACAATGCTGTTCATTTGCAAATTTGTTGCAGTACGTTGTCATAAACTGAAAAAGAACACAGAGCTCGGATACAAGAATCGGGCGCTGGTAGCGAACGTGTTAAACTAACAGAAGACTTAAACGAAATCGTACTTCAGATATAGGTAATAGACCAATAATACCTACCTGCACTGCCTGTACTAACGACACAAATGATGTTTACTTCTATTAGCTTCAGCAGCACAATCCACGCTGAAAAGAACCTTAAGACGGGATATGTACAGTTTCCATTGTAAAAGTCTATTATACACTATACAATAACAACAATACCCAGATAGCACACGACATTTTAGAGATGTCTATTTTTTGTGTGAACGTCTTACGACGGATTTGTATTCAGTGAGTGTCTCTTTAAAGAGAATTGTCGAAGGGAGAACTTCTCGTGAAAAATCTAACGAGAACATTTTTGTCCTAACGAAGAAGCAAGCTTTGTTAGTGGGTGGTAATAAAATAAACAGTGTAACAAAATATCATCTCCAATATCTGATTCAACAATGTTTAATATCTGATTAACCCTTCAACGCTCACATTTTTCTCAATTTGATATACCAAAATAAGATCAATCTTATTTCTTTTTAAATTATTTCCTAGGCCCACTGTTTACAACGTTGTGCCATAACAGAAAGGATAGCGCAATATGAGAAATGAAAGAAAATAATTTAAAAAAAATTGCACTTATCGTACGATTAGTTGAACGTGAACGTGAAGGGTTTAAAGAGTTCCGGAATATCAAATGTTTCAGAAAGGATGCATGCCTTTAAGAGAAATCCGCTCGTGGAGCGGGCTAGTAGTCGAGAAGCTTTTTATCAAGCATAAAGAAAAACCGCGGACGTGATCGAGCAAAGGCGAATCAAGAGCATAGGGGGTTACGCTCCCTTACATTTTCTTGCTGGCCGTGTGGTGCAGCCCCAAAGCATCGACTACCCCTGCCAGGCAATAGTGGACCAGCAGGGTGGTCGCAGTAACGACGCGTCGTCAGTTAATCAAGCCATTTCGTTCCGGCGAGACCCGAATGAGGATACGGCTTGAACGACCATCGATTTTCTTCTTACTATTCTCTCGTGGAAATCCCTTCGCGACGCCCAATCTCAATCTCTGGGGTGCCGGTTCTTTCCCTTAAACCTCGTGGCTTTGGAATTGGCAAGAAAAACTACCCTTTAACGACACTTTGCCGCTCGATGTGTGTGTGTGTGCTGCTCGCAGGTGTCAACTAATTATACCAGACACTTCAGCTTGACATTTTTTTTATCGCCTTTATTTTATGTATTAGTCTTAGAATTGTAGACTTTTTACATAGCATTCGTCATTCTGTTCACTCTTTCTATCCGTTCGTTTCACTCTTTCTTTTCTTACACTCGATTCAGCAGTTTCAGCGTTGAAATTTTATCACATTATTTTCTTTTACGTCGAAGTGAATTTCTAAAACAAAATATTTTGTAGAATTATCTTGCGATCGATTGTCGATGATAATCGACAGTAGGTATCGAACTTTTTTTAATTCACAGGGCGTAGACTGTTACTTTGATTTCGAAGTTTAATTCATTTTTGATATAGTGATATAGTGCATAACTATATAGGGTGTTTACGCCATTACTAGCCAGCGTTTTTCTCGTAAATGGTAAGCACGTGGAAAAACTGAAAGAAGAAAAAGTTTTACTATCTTTTGTAGCCAACATAATGTGTAAATCTTTTATATTTGCAGTATGTTTCGAAAAATGCAGGTGACCTTTATTCTTTTAAATGAAATGCCACATATTTTCTATATTACTAAATTTTCAAAAATTACTACAATTAAGAACCGTGTGTGTGAATAAAATAACCTATTATGATATTTGACTATTTCTTTAAAATATTGCTTTAGTTAATATGTGGCTTGCGAAAAATTGAAAATGTCCCAAAGTGGCTCACGAAGTAATTGACGATGGTCAGGTTTCTCCGAGAAAATAGGTAACTCCTAATATTTGCATAAAATCGCGTTACACTCGCAGCCGCAACTACTTTCTATGGTAGGAAAAGTCTCCCGGGTGTCTAGTGAAGGTAAATATTGAACGAGCTTAGTGTCCTTGAATGACCTTGAAAGACCAACGTGTTATAAGTCGACGAATTCGGTTTGAAGTGTAGCTAAAAGAAAAAATATATAGTTCCCTTAAAAAAAAAAAAAAGAAAAAAGAGAAACAAAGGTCAGCTGGATTTAAACAAAATTGCGCACATTATAAGATGTTCCTCTTCAAACAGGGTAAATTCTATTTGAATCATTTTTTCAAATAAAAAGTAATATGGGAGGTAATCGCGTATGAAGATTAAAATGGAACACTCTGTATATTATTATATATTAACATAACAACACTTCTGTTAAATATCTTACCGAGTACATAAAATTGTGCTTTTAAATATTGGCTACCTTGTTTACAGTGAAAAGGAAAAGCGTTTGAAAGACACATTCTCGGATGAAATGAGTTAATGGTGATATTTCACAGCTAACGAATTTCCGTTCGCCATGCGGAGCCCCACAATTAAACTTCACGCCGAAAATTTCATTCACTTCCGAATGCTCGCCAGATTTCGCTGTGCATTTCGTGACGAGTTTAGAAAGTTGTGATTTCGCAATTTGTGTGGCGCCCAGTTTGTTAGTCGCCGTTTGCTAAGCACTTGCTGAAGAGTGTCTTTGTCGTGCACTGCAAATTGCACAATAAAGTATGTTACGCCGATCTCGGTAGTCGAAGCGCGAACATCGTCGTATCGTTTATCAATTTGATGGCATCGTGCAACAACTACGCTTGTAAAGCGATGAAACATCACCGTAAGAACTTTTGTCGATCGATTTCGTTGAACGACGCAGTGTATACTGTTTTCTCTAGAATTCGCTGTACACGTGTCATCCTAATGAAGAGCAAGCGAAAACATATTTCTATTACAGTTTGCAAAATATTAAAAAATAATATTTCGAACGTTGTAATTGTACTTGATGAGTAGCAGGATGTGTAAAGAGCGTAAGACATTTGTTTCCTTTTTAACCCTTGTACGGAGTTTGTAAAGTTACACGAATAAATAAATTTGGGCGAAATTGAGCCGAATATCGTATATTTGCAAAAAACGAACGTGGAAAAATAAAACTCAGTTCGTTTAATTACTACGGCTTAATATTGTAATAATATATTAACTTGTACAGTATAATTTTAATATTACATTGAAATTATATGAAATATTGCTACTTGCTTTGCTGGTCCTGGGCGAGACGTTGAAATATTTTCTTCTCGCGTTTGCCCACTTCAAGATATTACATGAACACACCATTATATAGAGTTGTCTCTGGATTTATAATATCTCGAATTATTACGTTCAATTCCCATGCGTTCATCTAAAGCAGTGCCGTTCAGGAGGCCTTCAGGCGGGCAGGGGCGCCCGCCGCTGCCCGCGGGCAGAGCTGAGGGCAAAGTCGCGGGCTAATGATGTCATATACATTAAAGCGAAGTAGGGGAAAGATGCTTGGGTTACATATCGTTGGTTACTACATACATCATACATAAATACCAGCACCGTTGCCCAAGAAGACAGGTTGTTGCCCGCCGGTTTGTTTACGCCCGGGGAATCCTAATACGCTGCCCGTACGGGCAATGACTGAACGGCACTGAACAAAAGGAAGGCTATCTAAACTTTCTTCTAAATCTGAGCTTTCTTTACCCACTTCTGTTTCTGTTACATACGTAATCTTCTTCTACATCAGTCATTCTCAAAAATATCTTCACTGTATACTATAAATTTTGTTATTTATCGAATTTTACTCGTGTCGCGAATAAAAGTCACGTTTAACTCCCAAGATTCAGTAATTAATATACATAAAAAGATTGACACTCTTTTATTTCTTTTAGAAGTTATTTCAAAATAAGATGACTAATTTTTAACACACTCTGGTTTATGCCAAATGTACAGATTTTAATATCCTTAACCCTTGGGTAGTTTATCGCGTGTGAGACTCGGGCAAAGTGTCAAGTATTTAACTGTTTAACTCAACAGAGACTCTTAAGAAGAAAGTTAAAAAGGAACGAGATATTATTGTCATAACTATGACGTAGGGTTATGTATTCCTTGTTTTAAAAATGAGCATACTCGACGTAATTGTTAAAAGAATACGCGTGAAATGTACTTTTTTTTTTTTACCGTAATTCATAATTTTATTAGACTGTCAAAGGGTTAACGTATTTCCAACATAACGAGTAGTTTGAACAATTTGTAATCGTACAACGACAAAGTACTTACACGTTGTGCGAAATTTTGTGGTTGGTCAGGAGCGTAAGTAGATGAGCACTTTCGCTTCGAGGTTGGTCAATGACCACTTGATCTTAAGGACAGCACGCTCAGCGGTCAGCGGTCGTACGCAAAGTACGCGAGATACGCCTGTATCGGGTTTCATTGTCATTGAAATCGTCTGGCTGGTCTGGGAAAGAGGAAGGAAGGAAAGGACTTGCAGAATTTCCGATGGCGTGGAGGAGAGGCAGAGCGAAAGAGAAACGGTGAGGGGCGTCCATAGGGACGACTGCAACCCTCGTAATCCCGCGACTGAAAGCCTCGTTTAATATTTATGATTTATTTCGGTTTAATTCGACGTGCAAACGGGAGGACGCATTTATATTCAACGATGTTTGCGTGTTAGATCGCTGGACGACCCCGACATTTGGCAGGTATGTGCGAAAACAGGATTAGCGGGCTATGCAAAGTTTTAACGAATTGAAACTTCCTTCTATATCTGTTTCGTCGTGCGCGAGGATCACCGTGCTTGCACTAATTCGGGAAAATGATTAAAAAACCAACGGATTCCGGTACCTTTGTCGTAAACCTTTTGTAATATGGAAACAAAAAGTGTTCAGGGTAGAATTTAGAAAAAATTTCAGTACCAAAATGTGTGTTGGGAAAATACACTGTTTGTAAAAATAATTGCAAAAATGAAATCACACAAATTGATATTGTTTGGGGAATTGAAAAGGAAAAATGATCAAAATTTGGCTAAAGATCTGATTTATTAGAAAAGGTCATGTTTTCCCTAGAGTATTCCGAAAAACGTATGTGCTTTCCGGATTTGTGCAACCCCAATTTCTAGGTGGTGCAATTTTTTTGCTAAGCAATGTATTTTAATAATAAAGAGTTGAGAAATGACTTTATTTTATTGCATACTGTAAGCGAAAAAATTAGTACCATTCAGTCAGAACCATTCGTTATGCAATACAGATTAAAGATAGTTCTAGTTTTAATACGTTAATCAGAGTTTTAATTGTCAGTATAATTTATCAATAATTACAAATAAATATTATGTCATTTTTATTTTAAGTCCTTTAAGAGCAAAATATATTTGTTTCTAAAGAATAGATACTTACAAATAATAAAAGTATTATTTTATTTTTACAACACTAAAGCTGAAAAGTTATTACAACGAAAACTAGTAACAAATAAAATACGAAATTTAACTTAATCTTTATAACAGATAAAAGTGTCATTCTTAAATGTAATAAGGTCCCTTATCACCATACAACAGATATAAACAAATAAAATAGAAAATTTTAGGTGACTCTACGTGCAAAAATAAGTCGCAAAAAAAGAATAACATTTTTTCGTATCGGTCTTCGTGTCCGAAGGAATCAGTATTGAAAATTTAGCCTTTGTTACGTTCGGATTCATAAACACCACCAATGTCGTGGCTTGTTATCATTTCTGTGTCAGACTTTCAGTCTCTATCGTTCTGTCGACACGGCAACATACAGTAATCGAGAGTACACACCGATATGATTCTCCCGTTGGGTGCTTGTGCAGGTAACGCATCTATGGCTATTAACCCTTTGCACTCGGAGGTCATTTTGCTGTAGGAAAGTTTGCTGAAATCAGATCTTTGAAAAATTTTAAAATTAACGTAAAAACAACTGTTTTATTTAAATATTCAACGTATTCTCTATTTCACTATGGCAATCAAAATAGAGATCCCATAGATCTGCTCTCTGATTTGATCGATTATTTACCAAGTGACGGTTACTTAATGTCGCTTCTCAGTCGCCACTCGACTGCAAAGTGTCAATTACTACAAAGAACGCTTTCTGTCATCCTGACAGAAGATCTCAACACAATGATATTTGTACGCCGTAGACGTGAGATCACGTGTAAGTGTACGTGTACTCGATAGATCTTCAACGCTGGTGTATTCGGAAACGAAGCCCGATACGAAAAAATGTTATTCGTTTTTTTCTTTCGACTTATTTTTGCACGTAGAATCATCCCCTTGCCGCTTGTACCACTAGTTCGGAAACACCCTGTATGATGCCACAAAAAAGTAAAGGCAACCCTGATTTTTTATCGAAGAAACAGTGTTTCGACCATTTTTATTATTGCAATTTAACTGTTTTATCGACTGCTGGCTAATTTTTGTTTATAGCATTTTTCTGTCAGATTATCGCAAGTAGATAAATAGTAAATGATTAATATTAACAATCGTAAATGGTAAATTGATCGAATTCAAATAAAAGAAGCTGTGAATATTTCGAAAAATTGAAGAGGAAGTTAATGCAAGAAAAGTAAATTGTCACGTCACACGTTCAAGGGACGTAGAACAGCATTTAACCGGCGTTTCGTGTCTGTGTACTAAATACCGTTAACGACAGAGGAGCCGTCAACAAATAGCGATAAATTTCCAGGACGTTGTGCGGCCGCACTTTACACAATCGAAGGGCGGTTCCGCAGAATCGTCATCGTCATTGTTCTAGCAACAATGCCCGATGGAAATACCTTCACCCTCGTATCCGGTTCCTTGCGTACACCAGGGGAGAGTATTGCCCTCGGTATTAACTCGCGTAATTGAGATTTATTAATCCGGAGGCCGGTTGGTGGCCACGTTGCAACCGTCTCCATTCCCGCCGTAGCAAGTTTTATGTCGTAACTTTATTATTATTACGTCTTATGAATTTATGCCTGTCATTATGCGCGAAGGTAAAGTGAACATTTTCGCGCACAAAGGATTTAATTCATTTCCTACATCTCTTTCTCTCTCTCTCTCTCTTTTGATATGATTCTTGCGAAAATATAAGGCGACAGTAATTTGAAAAGAGTGCATTTAATTTTTTGTTCTATTAAACGTCACTCCCTGACACGAATGGAAGTACAATGTTTCATTCTTATGAGAGATTTATGGGTGAATTGTTAAAAGTGGAAATTCCGTATTTTAAAAAGTGTTAATATTATAAATTCGTATATAAATGTTGTATGATTACCTTTTCAACGACATAGGTACTCTTTAAGTTTAATATACCGGGTGTCCCAGTTTTTTTAAAATCAAATTTTGTATAGGTAAGGAAAGAATGTTATACAAACATAGGTCGTTTGAAGCTTTGTTTAAAAGTTACGACAAAAATAACGGCTTTAACATTTTTAATTGTCGATACATTGTTATTATATATTTTTCCTAGAATAATTGTATCTTTATGAGTCTTGAAGAGATTAATGTTTGTATTAACTACGTTATTATTTATTTATTTAATTTATACGGGAAAATTTCCAATTAGATTACACACGAATAGTTAAAACATTACAGATAATACAAGAAATACTAACGGACGCAAATTCAAAATAGGAAACTTACAAGACTCTGTGAATATGTGTTATGAAGGAGTGAGTAGAAATTCTGTGTATTCGAAAATTACATAGGGTGTCTAAAAATTTGTACACAATTTGGGTCTTCAGGCTTTTGAACTCACTGTGCAGTTAATTCTAGAATTAACTAATTAAAACTTGTATTAACAGGAGAGATTTGTTAAAAAGTTTGTATTTTGACGAAATTCGGGGTTTAACTGTAACATATACCTGCATATACAATACATCTTACACTGAATACTACATTAGACTGTCTTAATCAGAGCAAAATGTTGGACATACGTAATTACGAAAATTGCATACAATGTTTTACAGTCGTGTTAACATCTAAGAAACATAGCTCAGAAAATTAAATCTTATTTCTACACACTTTCTTAGTTACGAAGTGTTTGTTAGGGAAAAAAGAAAAGAATACTTTATTCCAATTACAGCAGCCGCGTGAAAACACGTTTCGGTAATATTGCGACAGTAAATCAAAACGATCAAATCATCCAGATTAAGAACTGTGGTGGCCGCTGCCGAATATCGGACGCCGTTACCGTGATTAAATCCGTTTTCATCGCCGGTCGTAATCTAAATGAGGCAAAGCGATCCGTCATCTAGCCGTTTAATGAAAGTCGCGACCATAACTTAGCCGACTCGGGCTTAAGACACCAACTAAGGAAACAGAGGCAGAGTCGAAGGTGGAAGTTGAACACTTAATCCAGCAATATGAAACTCCCCTGCGGATTACTCTGCAGCCGCTCCCCTCTTCGTGTTAAATTCTGCTTTCTTATTCGCATTATTCTACACGATCGAAAATGTTCGACTCGATCAAGCGGACGTTTCATGTTAGGGCTTGCGGTTGATCTTTCGATCGTTCAAGCTTTGCCGGTTTTTGCACGTGTGTGCCGACTAGTGTTCTAAGGTTTCGAAGGAACAGCTTCTTGATTGAAACACTAAGTTTTTATTTTATGTTCTATTTTCTACAACTAATTCAAGATATAAATTCTATTGCGAAGTGAGAGGTGTTTCACTTGCGAGTGGCCAAGTGTTTCTGCTGGAGTCTCTGCGGTTTCCCTCGACGAAGACTCCTATTTTCCTAAAAACACCCTGATTGGTGATTTTTCCTTTTCTAAATCACCGATCAGTTTACTCCGGTGCATCGCAACCTCCCTCCGTTTCGCCCTTAGCGCGTTATCTTAGGATGGGTTAAACAACGACCGGAGAAAGTGTTCGGTGGACGGATGCGTGGGAATCCTGTGGAATCTCCGCTTTTCTAGGCTTTGTTAAAGTCAAGTGGCCCATCGACGTTGGCAAAAGTCGTGGGCCACTTTTCTATTTTCCGTTCGGAGACTCCAGGATTCATGGCAGGGCCTGGTCCTAGGGACTAAGTGTCGCAGGCAACGCAATAAACACTTGTGGTGTTTTGAGAAAGCGATATTTGCCTGCGACGGCGACCACTTGACTGGCTGCCATAAATCCGGCTACAGGATACGCCTTAACATTTCAGGTAAATAATGATGTGTGATCAAGGACGTGTTGCGTCTTTTTATCGAACGTACTGTGATGCCCGGTTTGCTCCAATTCCTCGAAACTAGGAGCAGATATTGGGGTATCACTGAATTAAAACACTTAGGGATCGTCGTTGCGTAGAAACAGAACTTTATTTAACGGAGATTTCGACGTTACGTGACGTGCGCGTGGTGAAATAGAGAATGAATCCGGAAATGGAGAAAATAGGGCTACTTAAGGGTTCTGGGAAGATGGACTTTGGGTTGTGACTGTGCAGGAGAGTTGGAAAGTGGGTGACTAGTTGTAAATACAGATAAAACTAAGGACTGAGAAGGTGTAACAGTACGATCGATTGCCGTTACCGTGACGTCAATACCGTGGCAGAGAATTGCTGGTGAAAAAGTCGGAGAATTTTTTAGGATGAAGGGTCATTTGTGTCTCTAAACCTGTCACACACCAGAGTTTTATATTTCAATGTTTGAATGTTAAATAAACTTAAACAGTCGTTACACAATTATTAACTATGTAAAATAAAGGAAAGTGCAAGAATTGTTCAAAAATTTCTTTGCAAGACACGTTATATTAAATACTAATTATATAGGAAGCTAACAATGAACTATAGTTTATATTCATCAGCAATAATTGAAGTAATGCGAAACCATTTTGTATTTTCTTAACCCCTTAATCTGTAACAACGAGTCACACTCGTGACAGAGATTCTACTCATGATAAGAGAAAAGTAGTTATATTAATAAGAAAAATTAATTGTAATCCTAACTCTTGTTTGAATTTATAACACTGAGAATTACACACTAAAACACTAAATGACTGACGCTTAGATGCATAGTCAGAAAAAAATCATAGGTTATGATTATCGATAATCTTTAAACAACGCTTTATATTTGATCTTGTTATGTGAAATATTTTACGATTATCATAAGAGGTATGCATGAAAATACAAAATTCTTTAGACAAACAATTACTGTACCGCACTAAACCAAGCAAATGTTGTACGATAAATAACAGGGTTCTGCGTTTATTGTTACAGAGGGATGGCGGGATTCGGTGTTGGGGGCCTCACGTCGTTTATTGGTGACTCTCGGCAGTCTCTCCAGGGACAGTTCGCCATCTCCTGCCAGGGTAAGTCATTGTACTGTTTATCTTTTCTCAAAAAAAAACCTTGTGGAGACGGTGGTCTTGATATTTACCCTGAGCCAATTGCTGATTAACGACATACAAAGGGAGAAACACGTAGCTACAACGTTGTTTAAAGGAGAACTTGAACGTTATGTAGTACGTTAAATTAGTAGGGAAAAAAGGAATTGCATAACTTTTAAAATATTTCAATTCAGAAGTTTTAGAAACCGTTGAATTTTTGTAATAATTTATAAATAGTTGTATCAAAATAAACAGTAGTAGGCAGAATTGCGCAATGTTTTCTTAAAATATTTCTAAACTGAACTAAAATATCTTGTGCAACTCGAACAACTATAAAACGACTCCGACAACACTAAGAATATTCAGGCAAGTCAGGCTCACAACACTACAACTCTATCTGCAACACTTCATTTACAACACTGCGACTCTAATCACAACACTCCCAGCTTACCTGCAATTTTAACTCTATTATTCTAAGACAACTGTTACACATCTCTAACAACTATAAAACAACTTGTACAACACTAAGACAACTTTTAGAAGACTCGTACAACGCTCTCTGCAACACTATCCCTAACACTCCATCTCCAACACTGACGATTCTGGCAACACTTCGACTCTGTCTGCCACTCTTTATTTACAACATTCTGACGACTCTATCCAACACTCTCTGTCTACAACACTGACTCTATTTGTCACTCTCTATATGCAACACTGACTCTATTTGTCACTCTCTATATGCAACACTTTGACGACTCTTACACTCTCTATCTGCAACACTCTGATGACTCTATCGAACACTCTCTATCTACAACACTCTGACCACTTTATCTAACACCTTCTATTTACAACACTGCGATCGCTCTATCTAACACTCTCTATCCACAACACTATAATCACTCTATCTAACACTCTCTATTTACAACATTCTGATGACTCTATCCAACACTCTGTATCTACAACACTCTGACTATGCCACTCTCTATCTGCAACACTCTGACAACTCTTACACTCTCTACCTGCAACACTCTGGCGACTCTTACACTCTCTACCTGCAACACTGTGGTCACTCTCTATCTACAATACTCTGACCACTCTATTTCACACTGCCTTTGTCTACAAGGAAATCTTTTCCTTCGCCTTCTTTCTCTCCCACCATACACACACGCTATTTCTAGGTTTTTCTATTGAAAATGGTCAACGCATTAGTGGGCGAGGGTTTTCGCGAAAGGCCTGGCTTGTGTCCCTGTAGACCAGCACTTTCTCTTATACAACCCTCGTCCTGCGCCTCGTAAAAATACGCACGAAGAGGCAACATTTTTACGATACTACAATACTGTATCTGTTTACATTTAAAATATCAAACAACCTGAATGAAAAGTTGAACGTGTACCACCGGTAGTACACGCGACGCGAAACGTGTTAATTACTAATCATCGCTAACGGTACGCGAAAATCGAGCAAACATTCTTTACTCTTGTCACTTGGCTTGATCCACGTTCGTCACCTGAGGGTAGAAACGCTATTTCGATACTGAAATGTAAATTGAACCACGGCTGGCACCCTCGTGCATTTCGGATTGCCAAAAGCAAGGATCTACTCGACGCCTCCGGCTGTAATATGCAAATGACACGCAACACCGGCAGATACGATCTCGTTACTAGCGCGACCGAGGGTGAATAATATTTATCGTAGGCAGATCAAGGTCCAAGATATTCTTCCTATTCTACAATCTTTCTTCTTTCGCAAGAAATATTTCTGCAGAGAACAAACGTAGATTTGCCGAGTTTCCTTTTACTCGATGGGTTTATTCTATTTTACTATTCCAATTCAACGTGACCGCAATTTGATTACGATAACGATTTCTTTCAAGGATGCAAGAATTATGTCAAGCCAAGCGTGTTTCTCGAAAAATGAAAGAGAAAAGTTTTATAGTTACAAATTAAATAGCGTATGTATCATTTTCTATATTTGAAATACCTAACCTTCAATTTTTGATCATAGTTAAAAATATTACTCAAGATAAATTTGTGAAATTGAAAATTAGTAAAAGCAATATTTTTATTTTTCATTTATTTTTACGAACGGTTACTGCTTCTTCAATGTTTCTGCAAAAATTTATACCACGAAAGGTGTCTATTAGAATAGTTAAACATAAGAGTCTTTATATTTTTTCACAAGCTACGAGTTGTAAGCTGTAAGCTCTTTCTCTTGTATACAGTGTGTGATTTATCTGGAAGCGTGTAAATATCTGGAAAAATATGGATGACACGGAAAAATACTTGAGACAAAAACTGTAGGGTACCAAGGGGCATATATGACTATATTTCTTTGACCTTGAGAAGCTTTATCAAGGTTACGTTTAACACTACTGTCAGAAAATACTCCGACTCAGCGTAGGGTGGGCGAAAAGTCCACTAAACGTATCTACGTTTTCCGCAACAATATATTACACTCAGAATCTGTGTCTACGTTAATCGGATGTCGCTTGCAAAGGTGTACATTGAAGGTCTCGGGAAGGTAAACGTATCTACGTTTTCCGCAACAATATATTACACTCAGAATCTGTGTCTACGTTAATCGGACATCGCTTGCAAAGGTGTACATTGAAGGTCTCAGGAAGGGTGAGTATGCGTCGTCCTGCCGATCCCTGTCCACCCCTACGCGAACAGGCCCAGGGAAAGTCCCAAAGGGGCGGAGTCACCCCCACCGAGCGCGCTGGGCCTGGCTCCATGGTGCTCGCTTCACCGTCTTCGAGACGGATTTTCTCACACTACCTGCGAGTGCATTTTGCACTAACCAATATCGAGATATCAAATTTCAAATCTGACGATACTGCCGCCATCTTTTTCCTTACAATGTCAAGTGTTCTTTTCTGCTAAAGCGTGTATTTCAAAAGTGATAATCGATTAAAATTCAACGATTACAGAAAGGAGATTAAGTAACGCGGTACTACAATATTTATCTCGTGAATATAGTTTAGTTATTTTCTTTTTTAATTTGAGATTTACGTCACATCGACCTTCAGGTCATTAGCGACGACTAGGTCTCGTTTTCTTCATTCCTGTCCGATTATATATTATGATAGATGTTGATGTCCTTTAGATAGTTTAAGGTATTTTCTACGCGTTTCTGTGACGTCAAGGCCGCTGTCGATGTTATTTTATACTTTTGTCTTTGGGTGCGGTATCTTCTGCATTCGAATAGTAGATGGTTGGTCGATAGAATTTGCTTACAGACGTTACATATTGGTGGTTCTGTGTTTTTAATTAGGTACTCATGTGTAAGTTTGCAGTGGCTTAGACACTTGATCGGGGCGTTGAACCTTGATCTTCGTACATTTTCCACCGCAACACACGTTCATCCTGCGAATAAATTTTAAGGAAGCCTTTCATAAGGAGCGGAGCAATATATCACTGTCCACGGCAAAGTGAATACGACGCGGGGAAAAGTTTTGTAAGCGTTGGCAAAGTGGATTACAGTATAACAGTTCATCACACACGTTATCGTGGAAGTAGAATAAGTGGATTCGCTGCGTGTTACTGTTAACACTTGTTTAGTAAGTTTAACAATTTTTACGATTATTTCGTTATCTGCTTGGAATTTTCGCGATCTATCACTTTTGTGACCTGTGATTTATGAAATATGAATTACAGCGAAATTAACGGTACTGAAATTAATACTCTTTATCGTCTATTGTATATTTTGAAAATCTTTTAAAAATTCATTACTACTTGATTATTTCTGCATAACAGCTAGGAACGATTTTAAGTTTACTGTCAGAAAAAAGTTCAGGTGTGTTAAATATTTAGAAGATAAAAAAAATAAATATCTAACGTGGAAATTATTACAATTATTTAAAATTATTAAAACTGTTATTAAATTGTATTGATTACGTTTAACAATTTTAGAGATTGAGATCCTAATTTGTACACGATTAAAAATTTTTTAAATATCTAACGCTTTTGTTCCTGAAAAAATTAAGGATGTGCTAAATGTAAAATTTCGCAAAATATAAGATAGAAATTAATTCTCGGTGTGTGTACGTGTTTACATGTAAGTAACCAACCAGTCAGTTTGTCGTCAATTGTCACTTGCTGGTGATATGTGTGTAACATAATTCAAAACAGTTAGCAGCATGTCTTAAATATACAGAATCATTACTTATATCCATTTTAAAGATATTAGACCTTACCAGTTAACTGTTGTAATTAGTTTTACAATTAGAAACAGTCAAGTTTATAACAGCCTGTCAAAATGTGTGGAATTTTAAACTTTGAACATACGAATAATTAGAATCAATTTGTAAGCTCAGAGAACTGTTGTTTATACATGTTAATTCCTTTCTTACATAATATGTTATGTATGTAACATACATAAATATTATAATTTCTAATAATTACTTAATTAATTAATAATAA
>NW_017100138.1:288519-298557 GCF_001263275.1 Habropoda laboriosa | reverse complement strand
CTGTAATCTTCTTAACAATGTAAAATTTACAATGGTATCCTCGAATGACATTGTTCCCACGAAAGAATTTTTCTTATCAGATTAAACGGTCACGAAACCGCAGATTCTGGCACACAGGTTCGTGCAATTAAAGAAGAAAGGAATATAATGGAAATGAAACTCTACACTTGCTGTTCTCTTTCTTTTTATGATTTTTCCTTCGCAAAGAATTGCGTAATTTTCCTCATTCGCGAGGATTCATACCGTCGTAAAAGACCAGAAAAAAGATGGTGCAGATTGGGAATACCTATCGTTATCACCTACAATTGAGAATACAGGTCAGAGGTCGCATGATCGATTGCACGAATTGCATTTTAACACTGGAAGAACCGGCCGGGTCAAAAGTGACCCATTAGTAACTTTCCCAAAAAAGGTGAATTTTCGATACTGATAAATATTGTCATTTGTAACTTTCTAACTTTGTTTTCTGCGTGTTCAATTCTATCTGTGTCGTCACGAGGCAAATTTTTTAATCATGTTTTAAGTTACATCAAAATTCACCTTTAGAATGTTGCCGATGGGTCATTTATTGACATAATTAAACAAGTCATATCGACATCACCCACGACTGTCAAATGTCTTCACCAAAAAGTGTTGTTTTAACCATAATGTGAAAACTATTTCTTTCAAACCTTTTTATTGTCCACCATCCTTTGTCGGACTGTTCAACAAAATTTTAAAACAGTTGACAAGGTTTATAGTGGATCACAGAGAAACTGAGCGATCCATAGTCTACATTCTGTGTTTCTTCCTGAAAATCACAGTCTTCCGAAACTTTAGTTTTACTGCTGGTAATTTGAATGTTTTCTTTGAAATATGCCAAAAAGAAAGTGAACATAGTGACCATCAACGCAGGTCAATTATTATTTTTAAAGAAACAGGGTGAAAGTCTGAAAGAAATTGCTGTGGTCGCCAAGTGTTAATCAAAAAGTGGCCCAGCAAGATGTTAACAAAATCGATAAAAAATGATTTTCACATTTCAATAGTTCGGTTTTCTCCTGGTACAAAAACATTTTTAAATGATTCATAGTTCATGGGGTGCCTAATACTCTTGGCTAAGGCTGTATGTACGGATGTATGTATAATTTCTTTTCTATAACTTTTTGTGATCATTAATGGCCAGCAAGTCGATGAGACATGAATGAAATAAATGAAAAAAAAAAAAAAAAACAATTATTTTCTTCACAATATGCACGGAGGAAAAATATAAACTTATCTAACATAAACTTTTGTCGATAAATTACTTGGACTAAAAACAGAAAATTACCCTGGTTTTTTGTTTCACCGAAACTTTCGATGCGGTCGTATGAGCTGTTGTTAATTGATAGCTGGGCGTGGTACACCTGGTTTGCTGATCGATACCAGAGACTCCAAGATACGGTCACGTACCTCGGCCTGTTTCTACCTCTGTTACTCAACCGTGTGCTCCTCTCCTTTTTCCGTCATTCTGTCGTGTATCCGTTGAAAAAGGCAATCGTATCTAATCCGAGTTCTGCTCCTCGAAGGGTACGCACAATCAAAGAACGTCACCATTCTGTTTTAACCTCGATGAAACACGATTGAAAGTCCAATATAAGATCAAAATACCCAATATCGTATAGAAAGTGGCATTTTCGCATACATATTTTTCCTCTATGTTGTCTCTTCTATTCAAAAGCTGATTGTCTTTCCAGGAAAAGTAATTTACCGATGTAGAATTGAAATTGTGTGCTTTGTTATAAATTTGTAGCGGTTATATTTTTCTCCTGGAAAGTTATTTGCAACAATTGAACTAGGTTGAGGACATGTTAAATGTGTTTCATTGCTTCGATTTTAAATCAGATCAATGAATTTTTTCGTATTATCATTAATCAACTTGTACAAGTATTACAGTCTTCGTATTTTTAGCCTCCTTAAACCTCTTCGGGGACACCGACACCTCTGTGCACCTTTAAATTTTCCGAAAATTCCAATATTTCCCATAGAGAAAATATGAAAGGCACAATCTCCGAAAATCTCGTAAGGAAAGTAGTTTAATTGCTATCGATTTAACATGAATGTAAATGTAACTGTCGTGTACTCGCGTCGGTTTGCGTTGTGTTGCGGGCTTAGATCACGAGAGAAAGTATTCGCATAATTTTTAACGAGGCCTGAAGCGGTCACGGAGTACAGCAAATTCTCTACAAGAGTCAGTAAGCTTGGATTCTACAAGTGAGAAAGTATTCGCATAATTTTTAACGAGGCCTGAAGCGGTCACGGAGTACAGCAAATTCTCTATAAGAGTCAGTAAGCTTGGATTCTACAAGTGTCAGTAGGTATGGATTCTACAAGTGTCAGTATAGATGGTCCTACACCTAGGTCTGCGTCATTGCTGCGCCTATGTTATCTTGCTCGCTGTCTGTCAAGCGTGTAACGCTACACCAGTCGGTTTCCTTTATGAGATTTCACAGCTCGACAAATCATAACAGAAAAATATAATTTCTTTAATTTTACTTTTTTCATCTGGAATTTTTTTTAACATGTTTATCGTACTCGCAGTTTGGTGGTCTAATTCGGAATTAATTTGCTACAGTTTCCTACGATCGAGTACCGTTATCACTGCAAAGTCATGCAGTAACGAATTAGAGGTTGCGCACAAAAAACTGAAGGTACAGTAACCAGCCCTGGTCAACAGAAAAGGCTCTATCCTTTTGTAAGACAACGTTAGACCGCACGTAGCAAGCGCAATTGTATAAAAATTGCACCAACTGGATATTGAAATTCTATCTCATCCTCCATATTCCCCTGATTTATCTCCAATCAATTTTCACATTTTTCCGCTCTCCTGACAATTTCCTTACACAAAAATGATTTAGGAGACATGGGGATATTGAAAACGCGTTTCAGCAGTTTCTGTCTTTTAGAGATTCGAATTTTTATCTTTCAATTCGTTGGCAAAAGTGTATCGAACATTGTGGAGTTAACGGAGTTACGCTTTTCTCACAGCGAACAGCTTAAAACCGCGGGAACTTTCAGAATGACCTAATATTAATCACAGTGTGACGACCGCCACGGGGGGCCACGCACTTAGGCCTGGCGACTCCTTGGCCCTCGAGGCGAAGAATCGAGAGATGTCTTTCCAAACATCTCCGAGTTTCTTCGTCCTCGAGGACAAGAGTATTGCCTCGGCGATGCAGGCCCGCGCCCCCACTTCCTGGGACTTTCCCAGGGAAAAGGGCCTACTTAAGGGAGCCCCGAAAAAGGCACGAGGGCCTTTTTGTCGTAGACTCGCGTCGCCTACACTTCAAAATTAGGTTAAGCGTTATCGGATTCAAATACATATATTTTTATTAAACAACTTGCGCGAGTAATTACTTTACACCACGTCACTTCCAAAACAATTTCGACGTGCTCAACTCGCTTAGTTGGGTAGAAACTAAAAAGTCGCGGCACGCGACCGAGGAATGAAACGGCCGGCGTTAAATGCCGAACCGCAAAGTCCACTTATTCTACCTGAACGCACCCCGGATTCAGAAAGCGGGTCGTCGAGTCGATCCCTTCTATTGCATTAAGCAAGCTCTGAACGATCAGCTTTACCTGCGGCCCGCCGCTTTTTCCTAAGGGTGCACCGTCACGAGCTGACCATAAATAACGCGTTATCTCAGGATCCGATAGAGGCTAATTTATTTACGAATCGCTACCGCCACGAGGGTTGCCCGCGGGGCATATCACGTGGGTGGATCACGACGCGTGAGTCACGTGCCATCTGCCACGTTCTACCCACTCTATTATGATGGTGTGCTCTATTTATCATTATTCCAGATGACTCGATTTTTCGTGAACACGGAGCAATCGTGAGTAGTCGGAAATCTGAAAGCACCTTCTTAATGAATTACCATTCACCTTTACCTACCTCTTTTAATTTTTTCCATCTACACAGGTAATTGATTCTAGAACTATACTTCTCTTTTTAAATCTATTCTATTTGTTAAATCTTACTTCGTTGGTAAGGTACGGCGGTACCTTCTACGCTCTGCCGCCAGAGGGACGGACCATTGACTTTTCTCGCTAGTCCTCGTCAAGCCTCCTATTACATACAGGGTGTTCCAGTTTTTTCCGATCAAACTTTGTCAGTATGTTCTACGGGTATAAGTCAGAGGAATCTGTTATGTGAACATAGGTCGTTTAAAGCTTCGTTAAAAAGTTATAATGATAATGCAGAATATGAAAAGAACGGATGTGAGGTTATAATACAATATAGGAATAACTGTGTTTACGATCTGAGGCCGTTGATGGTGTTGAATGTAACATTTGCCAGTGTCATTCTTGTCTTGTATCATAGTAACCGCAAGTTCGTTACCATTCTCTACGTAGTTTTGTTGTAACTTTTTAACGAAGCTTCAGATCGTATACTACGAAGTATCAGATAGAAGTTTAGTTTATACCTCATCTATTTGTTTGTTGTATTGTTTTAGTCATCTAATCTTGTTATACCCACACTATTTTCTATATTAACATGTCCCGTTAATATTTCTATTCGTATCACATTATTTTGCACAACTAAGAATATAAAAGAAGTTAAAAAAAAATCCATTATATCTCTTTTATGCACACGCCACACAACTGTTAATAACATTTAAAGCAACAATATTCGGAACATGAGTGGGTCATGATTGACACTACGATACCAGTTACGTGAGCAAAATCTCACCGTTCCATTGAGGGTTAACACATTCGCATCGGGCTATTTTTCACAAACTTGTCATATAAATCGGGGGTGTTTCTAAAGATTTCAGACCTATTGGTTGTCCTCTATTTTCTCTTATAGTACCGCACACTCTAGTTTTATGTTGTAATCATCATTCAGCATTTTGGCGCTATTATAATAATTGTCTTGGTATAAGTAATGCCATTTACCTAATACCTAATACGTAATTTTTTACCTTTTGCACAGTATATTTCTAGATTTATCACATATCCGGACTTACTTTCGCATACAGCCCGTATTAACAACCCATATTTTATAATCTTAGCAGGATTATACGTTCTAAATGATAGCCTAAAGATATCTCTCGTTCTGGCGAATAAAGTTCTTGAAATTTTGGAATAAAGTGGTCCAAAATAGGTTGAATTTTTATTAATCTGTCAGAATCATTTTTTATTCGGATGTTGTCAGACTAAACAGCCCCTATAATCCCGTTATCTAAGAATATATCGGAAAAGCGCACACGTGTCGCAAAACGAGAATTCTCGTTTCCCGATGCGAATGTGTTAAGACGCGAGTCTCTTAGGTAGCCTTACTGATGAGTCCGCTAGGAGGCCCAGAACAAAACGCATCTTGCTTTCCCTTTCCTTTTCCGCCTGTCCCCTCTCTATGTACTTCCTATTTCCTATATCCTCTCTATGTATTTCCTATTTCCGTAACCAACTGTTATAAACTCATTTAGAATTTCCATAATCCGTGCTAGAGTTTGTACTTAGGAGATGCAAACGAAAGCCGATGAGTAACTCATGAGAAACGTGAATCACTGCTGAATTAAAAGTGAACGTAATTGAAAAGGCGTTTCTTACGTAAAATTACTTTACATAAAATCATCGAAAATAAATTACACACGCTGTGAAGCAATGCTTTTTAACTTCCGCGATGATTAGATTATACGTTAAGTAGCTATGACAGAAGTGTACATTGTTTCAGGAAAATAAAATTTTCCAGATAGCTTTAATCGCTTTAATGTTGCTTCTTCGTTACAAATACGAAATCCTACTTGCAAAGATACTAATATAAAGCGTATAATTTTTAAACATTTTTACATTTTTAAAACTATTCGAAATGGGTTATGAAAAGAAATAGTCTTTTAACTTTGTAACATGCTATTTATTGACGGACTCAGAGGAAACGTCTTTACGCTATTGAATCTTTTAAAGGACTGTTTCTGGGCACCCAGAAGGAAAGTTGGGGTCCCCTTATACCTAGGAACTGTTTACATGAGGCGTGTCCAACTTGCGGCCCGCGGGCCGCAATGTGGCCCTGAACAGCACAGTATCGTAAACTTTGAACATTATTGTGTGATTTTTAGCGACATTTTTCACGACTCAATTGCATTATAATAAAACATATTCAAAAATAAAGGAGGTTTTGTTACTTATGTACGATTAACTGTATTATATATTTCGCATGGCCCAGGCAAATCGAAAGGTTGGACACCCGTGGCATACATTATGGTATCGCATTGTGCAGTGCGTGACTCGAAGATGGACACCCAGGACACATCTGATGGAAGTCCTTAGTGCCTTTGTTTAAAATAACGCGGAGACATTTTTGTCCTCACTTGATTATTTCCATAGGGTGTGTTGTTAGAAATAATCCAGCAAAAACATTAATTAATAATCGAAAGCTAACTTAAATGAACTTTATTAATAACTCAAAGGTAATTTAGATGCTAATTACAGACGCACAGCAGTATCAATTAAAATGCCATCAGAAAAATTCATCTTGTATAACAGTCTCTGAAATTGTTCGATACTGGAGGAATCGATCTGACAGGTTGAAACATTTTCGTTAATAAGCATGATCAAGAGATAGGGAAAGGGGTGGGGGAGGGCGTTGGTGAAGCTCGTTCAACTTCAAAGCGCATCGAGTGTCGCTAACTGAAGTTTGAGCGACACGGGGTAGAGAGTTTGCCATTTCCAATCCGAGTCCATTTCGTGATTAAATGTAAACTTCTGAAGTTGCCCCGGAGGACGTACGCAAACATAACACGCGTGCACGCGCCGCGCGTTTCCTTTTCAGATACGAGAATAGTCCATTCCCCGATGAGCATCGAATGCCACGAAATGTATTTGTATACCGTTTATTCATGCACGTTACAAAATACTGACATAAACTTTTCAAATGAAACGGAGGTTCTTGAATTGGGTTTATGACGGCAGGTACAGTTAGCGGAAGCGATATAATGCAGCGAGGTCGTAAATTAAAGCATTAAGCGGCGGCACTGATTGATGTAGCCGCACACAGGGACCGTCCATTAATTGTGAATTCATATTTAAAATTGCTGCTTACAATCTTTCATTTAAGATACGCGGTGTTAACCCCTTTTGCCGTCCGAATAATCCAATTAATCCACACTCGTTTGACTACTGTCGGGCACTACCGTGTAGCTCGCCTTTATGTCGATATTTCAGCGTAATATTTGTTATGAAATATTAGGTTTCGGTATAATATTAATGCATAATAAAATGGTATATTGTCGTTTTTAATTTATAATTTATCATTGCGTAGAACCGCTATAATTTATCCGACATAGAACCGCAAATGGTTAAGCAATAGTAATTTCTGTATTGGTAAAAATTACCCTACAGCTGTCAACGATTAACAGATTCGCGTCAGAAGCGTTTGGAGCCGCATTTGACATGGGTACGAGGTGATTTCACGTCTACTTGTTTTAATCGTGTTACGTTTGAAAAAAACTGCCACAACTAATTAATATTTTTCAAAGAAATTTTATTTAATTCGTGAAACAAGTGTTGTGGCATTTCTGAAGAGAAATTGAACCATTTATAGCGTTTTATAAATTCATTTTGAGAGAAATGAAAATGTCAATGACGCATAACTGCGTCATCCGTATCCAAGTAAAAAACCCGAAAGACGCACTAGTGCGTCACCCGACGCCAATGTGTTAAGGCGCAGAAAACTTTTTTAAATATACAGTAAATTCTCCACAAGTGTCAGTCCGCAAGGAACCTAAACCTGACACTTGTAGAGTCAGAGACTACGTTTTCGAGCCTCGCGCCCGCCTTTGTAGTTTGCCGAACGTAGACAAGGACAGCGAATAAAAGATAAGGGTGAAACGTGAGTCAAGGCGACCAAGCGATTTAAATACCAACTTTTTTAATTTTACGTTTTTTTCTCCCGAAATTTTTCTTAACATATTGATGAGATTTTTCTGATGAAAATGACATCAAACATCACCGAGTGGTGTAGCGTTACACGCTTGACTGATAGCGAGCGAGATAACATAGGCGCAGCAATGACGCAGCCTAGGCGTAGGACCATCTATACTGACACTTGTAGAATCCAAACTGACTGACACTTGTGGAGAATTTACTGTAACTGCAACAGAAGAAGCGATTCTGTGTCGTCATTGAACGATCTATACTGACACTTGTAGAATCCAAACTGACTGACACTTGTAGAGAATTTACTGTAACTGCAACAGAAGAAGCAATTCTGTGTCGTCATTGAACGACTCTGAGCAAAGCTCGAACTTCTTATCTCTGTGAAGTTGCTGTTTTGCGTGCAGATTATGTGTACTTTGACGCCTGACTGATTTAACGACCTCGCTATATCGGTTCCACCGGCTATACTCTCCCGTTCATAAGCATTAGGACACTTGTCGAGTGTGAATTAAATCTATACATTACTGCAAAGAAAAATGATTTACATTCGTTTGCACGCAATTAAACTAAGGAAAAAGAGTAATGTAACAGAAACGAGGTGAAGTAAAATTTCCATACAGTATCAAAAAATTCAAAATGTCTAGAAACAAGGCTATAAAGGCAAGTACAAGTTAGTTTCACAATGAAAAATATCTGTTTACATTCATATTTATTTGCTTAATTATTAATAAATGAAAATGATAAACTAACGTAAATATTATTTACTTGCTACTTTCTCTGTTAGAATTATACAACGCAAAATAAATCTCGGTGAAGTCTACGGTGACCTTTTTCAAGTTAAGATATACATAATTTGTGTTTGACAAGCTTCAAGTATAAACGAACTTGAAGTTCGAGTTAGAATTTAAGTTTATTAGAAATGGAATATCTGTTCTTTAATACTTTTCAAAATAAATTTTAACGAGGTGTACGGAGACTTTTTTCACCCAGTGTAGGTGTTGTCAAGCAGGATCGATAAGCAGCAACGAAATTCTGTTTTGCCTCTCTTTAAACGATGCAAATAAACTATGGAAGATAAAAAGGTTAGCTCGCACCGGAACCGATATCAGGTTCCTAATGGCGCGTGGCAACCGTTGCACCATAAAAACGTACGCAGGGATAATTGAAGGGAAGGCCAAGGCTCTCTATTATTTAGTAGCTTTCTCTATCCTCCCTGCTGTATTTCATTCTACTCTCGCCATTCACTCTTAATTGCTAACAAAATTACTTCTCCCGTAAATCGGTTAAAATTAAGATTATATAAAATTATGGTTAAATCGTACGGGAATTTGTTTCCGTTCGACAGAGGCCGGATGCGTTTCTTTGTAGCCTCGTCATCCGAGCAAGAAGTAATCGCCGACATTCAGTTAATCTTGATTATCTGTACAGTGAAAAATATCACAAACGTATTATAGTGTTCGTGAATGCAACGAAGTTTGAATTGAAACAATGACAATAAAAAAAGAGTTGCTTAAATTCAACTATTAGGTTGTCCGGAAATAAATTACGGCTTTCTGTTATGTCTTATTTAGGGCTTTTCTATACGATATATTTTAAATGTATGTTTATTAAGTAATATACCGTTCGAACGTGTAGATATCGCTCTATCATATAAGTGATACACTTTTGTTTTTTACCGTCATTTGTTCTGAGTATAACTTAAAAACGTAACAATGGACAAGAAGCAAATTCGTACCATATTGTTATATGAATTTAAATTAGGACGTAAAGCCGCGGAAACTGGCCGCAGTACCGATCATGTGAAAGCGCAACTAATGATTGTAATGCATAAAATGTTATTCGTTGAACAACCAATTTTGGTAAATCGTAAGGGGCCAATTCTCCTACACGATAACGCCCGCCCGCACGTATCACAATTCACGATTCGGAAGATACACGAATTGGGTTATGAAACATTAAAACACCCGACTTATCCCCTGCAGATTACCATTTTTTTAAACATTTCGACAACTTTTTGCGAGAAAAAATCTTCCGCAATAAATACCTTCGTGGAATTTGTTAATTCTAGAACTCCTGACTTTTATTGTAACGGAATAGGAACTCTTGTGAAACGTTGGAAAAAGTGTATAGAATCTAATGGAAATT
>NW_017100138.1:281520-288231 GCF_001263275.1 Habropoda laboriosa | reverse complement strand
ATAAAGAGGATGCTGTAAATACCTTCGTGGAATTTATTAATTCTAGAACTCCTGATTTTTATTGTAATGGAATAGGAACTCTTGTAAAACGTTGGAAAAAATGTACAGAATCTAATGGAAATTATTTCGATTAAATAAATTCATTGACAGAAACCGCAATTTATTTCCGGATAATCTAATATAATACATGTTCAATGCCAAAACTCGGTTGTTCTACTAATAAGTTTAAGATATCTATTTGTAGTATTATATTAATTAAAAACGTTTCCTTTATTTATACGCCTTTTCACTCTGTCGTCCTTAACACAATTGACTGACTTTCTTTTCAAAAATCAATATTCAAAATGTTCGCAGCGAACTGACATAACTCATTCATCAGCAGACTTCGTAATCGATTTTAAATTCTTAAATACTTTCCTACATTGATAGAAAAGATTTTTCAAATAGGTTCGAACAGAAAACTAGATGTTCACTAATATCAATACTAGATATTTCATATTTTAATATACATATGTGTACACTTATAATTATACAGGGTGAACCGCGTAACGTGTTCACCTTAAATTAGTCTATTTCAATTTTAATATGGCGTAGAGTTCCCCGCGATAACTACAATATACTTTGTATCAATTCTTTTTTTCGAAGCTTTCATGGTTAACTTAATAGAATGAACTATTTATTAACAACTGAAGGTCGCCATTTTGAACATTGTTTCACCATCCATCGAAAATTGTAGGTTTATCAAGAAAAATCTAAAGACGACCTTGAAAAAGAAATTTCTATCGGTCCACTAACGTGAGAATACTTTCAAGGTGCGTATCGATTTGTTGCATATCCGCGTATCGTATCACCGTTGCGTATCAGTTTTAACGAGCCAGCGTTGCACCGTTGCGTATCAAAATTAATCACAGTTTGTGATTAACGTGATTTAATGTGATCAATTTTGATACGCAGTGATGCAACGCTTTCCCTTCAGAATTGATACGATACGCACCTTAAGGTGATCACGTTACGCCATGATTCACCCTGTATAACAGCGTTCGTATCTAAGTGTATCGGAAGTACGTTCAAATGCGGAGTTATTACAAGTGCTAGAGTATCTTTGTGATACTTTGATGAATGTATTCGTATATCAAGTTATAAATAGTAGGTAGATTTGAGGTAATACAAGCACTAAAGCCTATGTGGCGTGAAAGGAAGCAGAGATATGTATCTCACGCGAACGTGTATCGGAGCGTATAAAAGTTTATCATCAATCTTGGAGGGAAAATAGCGAAAATAAATTCGAGAAGGGCGCGAAGCATACTTGTACAGGGGTCAAGTTCTCGGTCGTCTCATTAGAAACGCGAGCATCATCCCCTACCGGTTCGCTCTCCAATTACTGTTCGCTTCGTTCCTGGTTCCTGGTCCGGAGCAGGTTCAGGAGGCAACCAGTGGCGTAGGCAGCTACCAAAATACGAATTAAACGCAAAGTTTGTGTTTATATTTGTATCACATTTAATGTAATTAATTATTCACTGTGTTCAATGTAATAATTTATTTATTATTTATTTATTAGGTGCAGAAATGAATTCTTTAGAAAAATAGGAAAAGGTCATGAACAATCATGGAAATTATTTCAACGAACTGTTTTCGTTCTTTTTAAATAAAACTTTGACTGTACCCAAAAGTCTGATTGCTATGTTTCTTTACTGCAATCGTCATTAGCCAGTTGTGTTATAAAATGTTACAAGAATATTACATGGAAATGTTTATAAAAGCCGAAATGTTTAGCTATTAGTTGTACCGACCAATCCCAACTAATTCACTAATAAAGTTAGTATTCTTGTTATACAAGCAGTGTTTAATAGTAATTAAAAGAGAAGCATTTTCAGTATACTTTACGGAAAAACGCAACAATTAGCTTTCCTTTGGTACATACTTCGCTGTATTTCCTATTTCTATTTTATCGCAGTCACTGTTATCGTCGCTTTCTCAGATCGGCGAGTTCTATCACTCGCGTCTACTACAAAAGCAACTCGTATTTTCCACGTATTGACCACGATTCTGTTCGCTTACACCACTGTATCACGGCTCAGGAAAATTCTCTCAGCCCTTTTCACGCGTGTATAAAGAGTTTGCACGCGTCGTTCACGCAAAATCTGTAATTGCTTCGCACGGTTGCACATCGCCGTCTGTTTGCCAATTTGTTCGGTTTGTCGGTGTTTGCGTTCCGCTGGAAGCATCGACCCTCCCTTCGCTCCGGGGATTTCATCGTTCGCTCGGAACGCGGCATTACTTCCATACGACGTGTAATATTCCTTGGCAAATAATACAACATTTTGAGGAGCTTGTTCCTTGTTATTTAGGTAGGAACTCGGTAGCTGGCAACGTAGTGTGAAAGTGAATGATACAATTAAAAGAAAATAGAGCAGGTACTTAATTGAAATTGAATAAAAACTCGAGACTAACTCTAGAGGTCTTTTGGAAATGATGTGTACACGTTGATTTTCGGCCTTACAATTTCTTTTTTAACGGGTGAACTATTTATTGCTTCAAGCTTTTAACCACAGACAACTCGGAAACAAAGCGCTCATTATGTACAGGGTGATTTATCTAATTTGACGAGCTGCAATTCTTTGTAAATTATTCACTGTACGAAATAGTGTATGAAGCAAAAGTTGCATGATTTCAGGGGGGACATATGTTGCAATAATTGTGTCACTATGATTTTTTTTGAATAGAATATGCTACATTGCCTTCCGGAAATGAAGAAAGCATTAAAAGTTGGTAATATGTCTAAAATGAGTATTTATTGAGATATTTACGATAGAAATTCGATTTCTATTGAAAACGAATTTACACAAAAACAGGCAGAAGCATATTTCTCCATCCTTCAGTTAACGTATATTTGTTAAAAAAAAATATAGGGAACGTAAATAATAGAAAATAATAAAAATATAGAATGCAAATATATTAACGTATATTTGCACATGGTGAAAGAAAATTTAAGGAACATAAACCAGAAGGAAATAGTATTAAAGTTTAAGATACTAATCTGAGTTTCCCTTCTCAATTCGTCATCGCAAACGAAGTTCCTCCTGATGCAGAGCGCTGACGTTCCATGACATGCAAATTAACTTGAATCGACGTTCCATTGCTGAAATTGCTGGGAATTTCCACAGCCGTATTTCCAAAACAGCAGGAAAACGTACTCTTTTCTCCGAGCATCTCGTTCGACGCTCCCTTTCAGAGAAGGTGGAAGAGACTTTATTAAAGCGCAAACTAGAGTATTCCCCGAAGACCGAGGAAATTATGTGAAAGACCCAAGCAGATTAGCCATTGAGAAAAATTGAACTCTCTATCCTCTCTGTCCCAGTTCTCGTTACTCTTGTTCACTTTTTAACACTATCGACATTTCGGAAATTCGCGAAGTTTTATTTATATTTTGCTTCTTTCTAAAGCAGTTAAGTGTCGTCTAGTATGTTGCATTGTTAAATTTGACTTTCACGCGAAATATTATCCCAATTTTTGCTTACGCGCACAGTGGAAAACGTTAAAATTTATGGAATATCGACGAAAATAATTTACAACGCGAAACGTATCTGGGAACATGTACATGCACAAGGATATATCGGAGTGCCGTTACTCGTAGAAACGTATGAAATATTCAAATTACAGTGTCCAAAAGCGCGTCGAGCCATGCGAATTTTCGCGGAATCTGAAACCGGAAAATAGTCCAAGATAAACGTCGAAATAGGATTTATTTCTCGATGGAATATTTCCGCGTGCAGACAGTATCGATTTCCCCTTAATATCGGTTCAACGGACATTGGAAACAAGGCGGAATGAAGATGAATAAACGAG
Source organism: Habropoda laboriosa (assembly GCF_001263275.1). NCBI lineage: Eukaryota > Metazoa > Arthropoda > Insecta > Hymenoptera > Apidae > Habropoda > Habropoda laboriosa. Next base: position 284,385 of record NW_017100138.1, on the reverse strand, counting down.
GAATGTTGAGGGATGAGCGACGAAAGCAGGTGGAATAATTTTCTAGAGCTGATTATAGGTTAAATTGGTATGGAAATCTCGTTGAGTTACAGATCAAAGGAAAGAAGTTGAGAAACTGTCGATACAAAGGGTCACCGCAATTTCGAAACAAGAAGCAATTTCCATCGATCGACCATGCCGCCAGGTATAGACAGAGAGTCAGACGAAACAAAAGTTCGGAAGGAGTGGCTGGCTCTTCTTATCGATGCAAAACAGTGCGGAGGGTCGTAGCAATTAAGAGATAACAAGGTTTCCCCCTCGACACCCCTCCAATTAGTAACACCCACAGTCCCCCTTACCGCTGTCAGACCAGGAACAACCCCCTTAGGCTTCTTTTATATCCACTGTACTACCCAACATCCACGTCTCCCTTTTTCGTACCACTTCCTTCTCTCCCTTGTTTTAGTTCTCTTCCTACATTTTTTACTCATAATTATTTTTTTGCTTCCCTTTGTCCATTTTTTTCTTTAATTTTCTTATCTCTTTTTTTCTTCGTCCATGTGGTAATAGTTTACGATAGTTTTTTTTTTTTTTAATTGTTTTTGAATTTCTTTGTTCTTTATCTGTTGTATTTGGCTTAAGTGTTCGCCTTTAACGTCTACTTTACACCTGTAAATTTTTACACCCCTTACTCCTTTGTTTCTGTATAAAGACATTTTCTTAATTTTGTTGTTTTCCCTGGCTTGTTGTTTCAAAGTACCATTCCACTTGTTACGTCCTTGTAGGAAGTATTGTATAATTATATTTTTTCGAAAAAAGTTAGTGTCGTATGTAGAATCTGTATTGTTAAGTGTTTATAGTGGTGCTTTATGGCAATGACAATTGACAGAATGTCAGAAATGAGTATAATAATATCTGATAGAATTCGTAATGGTAGGACAACTGTTACGCAGCTCTAATAATTATAAAACGACTCTTACAACTGCAAGACAATGCGGATAATTCAGACAACTGTTAAACGACTTATACAACGCTCTATGTCCAATACTCTTACAACACTTCAATTCTGTCTGCAACTGTAACTCTATCTACCACTCTCAAATTATAATTTAACACAACTCGCAACGCTGAGACAACTGTTGTACAGTTTTAACGACTATAAAACGACTTTTACAACTCCAAGACAACGCAAACTACTTTTATACAGCTCGTACAACGCTGCTTGCAACACACTCTATCTCCAATTCTCCGACCATTCTGTCTAACACTCTTTATCTACAACACTCTGATGACTCTATCTAACACTCTCTATCTACAACACCCTGATGACTCTATCTAACACTATCTATAACACTCTGACCATTTTATCTAACACTATTTATCTACAACACTCTGATAACTCTATCTAACACTCTCTACCTACAAGACTCTGATGACTCTATCTAACACTCTCTACCTACAAGACTCTGATGACTCTATCTAACACTCTCTATCTACAACACCCTGATGACTCTATCTAACACTATCAACACACTCTGACCACTTTATCTAACACTATTTATCTACAACACTCTGATAACTCTATCTAACACTCTCTACCTACAAGACTCTGATGACTCTATCTAACACTATCTACAACACTCTGACGACTCTATCTACTGCATTCTAATGACTCTATCCAACATTCTGACCACTCTATCCAACACTCTCTTTCCACTACGCTCCGGTCGCTCTAACATTCTCTATCTGCAACACTCTGACGACTCTATCTACAACACTCTGACTCTATTTAATTGTATATAACACTCTGACGACTCCATTTCACACTGCCTCTATCTGCAAGGAAAAGCTTTTCTTTCCCTCCTTTCTCTCCCATCCTGCGCACACGTTATTTCGAGATTTGCCCATTAAAAGTAGTTAACGCATCAATGGACCTCGTGCGTTATCAATGATTTTCGCGTCCTTACCTTTTACAATCTTCGCCTTGCGCCTCTTAAAACTGTGTACGTAAAAGCAACATTTTTACAATACTACAGATATAATCGGTAAAAACATCTGTATTCATTATACTACGAGATTCCATAATGAATAAGTTTTCGTAGAATCTTAATAATTTTGTAATAACTATTCAAATTTCCTTGACATTTCTACCTACGTGTACCTACGTCATCCTACAGCAATCGATTTTTATTTCGCATACCTGTACATTACTATTCAAAGGTCAACCCTTTGATCAGAGTTTCTTCAATTATTTCCAGGTTGCGTAGACATCTTTTTTCAGGCTACGCCCTTTACATTTCCTTTGGTATATTCAGTCGTTTCTACGTCCGTTTCGAATCTCTCGATCTCCCGCTCTCGACTTTCCTTTGCGCTCCGACCGCCCAGCCTGTTTGCATAGAATAGAGATCCGCAGGGAGTTCTAACATAGAGAGAGGGGTTGCAAGGTGCCACTCGTGATGGAAGGTACATATTATCCGGTCCGCGTCCACGCGACGGCAGAGTGAAGGGAAGCGTAGGGAAATTGAGCGTACGTAAAATTTCCGCTCAGAGGAAATACGTGGAATCCTCAACGGAGCCTCTCTACTCTCTATCGGATGTGCCGCGAGACTTTATCGTTTATTGCGATTGCACGGTGAAAATGTTTATCCTTGCGTTTCAAACATCTCCTGCAAATATTCTCTTCTCAAATGGTTGTTGAACACTGTTACACTTGGAAATAGTGAGACGTTTACGAATAGGTTTTTTACTGTCTTCGTAATTGGTAAGGGCTCTTAGAATACAGTAAATTCTCTACAAGTGTCAGTCAGTTTGGATTCTACAAGTGTCAGTATAGATGGTCCTACGCCTAAGCTGCGTCGTTGCTGCGCCCATGTTATCTCGCTCGCT